>NW_025776467.1:0-53156 GCF_021130785.1 Homalodisca vitripennis
CATTGATAGTTTCTCGGATATTAGAGAAAATCTCTCTTTTTGAAACGTAATGCAATACGGAAATCGTTTCTTACGATTTATAAAACACCTTGCTTTTTCTGATTTTAAGTAGTAAAAATACTTGTTTTCTTATAACTTTAGGACTTCTTATCGAACACTTATATCAATAAAACAAACGATGATCAACTATAAGTATTTTGGATTTGTATTAATAAAGAATTTGCGATCTGATAGTATATAAAATGTCTGGTTTTTTTACTCTAATAGAACCTAACCACGTAGACGCTGTATGTGGTGTAACAGGCAGTGCTGTGACAAGCCCAGGCTGCCGTGAACTTGACGTCTCTCTCACTCGCTGTGTTGATGTATTGACAAGTGATGGTTGACTGTACTGACGGCGGGCCTCCAGTATAAGTTTCTTATATAGGGTGTCCCGTAACTCTGTATACAAAGGTATACAATGTTATTGCTCAGGTCAAGTCAAACATATTTCACCATATGAACATGGGTCTCTTATGCTTAGTTTCCCATCTGTCTGCCTGTATGTGTTTTATTTAAAAAAATGATAATTTAAAAACTAACAAGTTTAATGTTACTAAATGTGGCTCAATTGTTTATGATAAAAATTGACCTTCTTATATTAAATGTAACTTTTTTCCGGGTGATCCAGAAGGGATATTTTATTACAATATACCTATGTTGTATAAAAGTATAAATAACAAACATAGTAAAATATTTGATTTTCAATGGACATTCAGTCAATAACTATGTTACTATATCACGCTAACGTAATATGAAACTCCAATACTGTACACTGTAGTGCAGTAATAGAGTGTGCAGCAATAATAAGAGTAATAATTCCTTATTGCTGTAAAACAAATAGCAACACGTTACTAGCATAATTTTCATTTCATAATAAATTGGCACAATTAAATTTAATATGTGGTTTAGTCACTACCCAATTCAATAATCAATGTACAGTAAAATCCTGTATAATATTCAGAGATTTTAGCTGCGTTATATTAGCAGGAATTAAATTATGATTGAACCAGTGCAGATGGTATTATGCGGTTGTGGAATTCAATTGAAGTTGGTGATTTGATTATATTTGCACTAATTTCCCCTTCCCCAACCCAGTACAGTACATCCTATTGTTCAGTCCTGTTCCTGTGTTGACTCTTAATTGCTCGTCTGGTGTATTACACCAAGCAATGATGAGTAACTTAATTTAATCTGATAGAGCAAAATACACACACACACGCACATGCACACGATTATTTACGAGTATTTTCACCAATTTCAATGGGGTTGTTAGTTCTTATGCTGCACATCTAGGCAACATTTCTAAAAAATGCACTATGATAGACTTGTAACAAAAATTTGAGTAAGCTTAGTTGGGCATCGATCACGTGCAAAGGAGCAAGTGGGGCACATTGAAATTCAAAATTAAAAAAGTGGAGTCCATTAAATACGGTTTAGACGATTAGCGACCAATCACGTATCTTCTACCTCATCGAGAATAAAGGACAAATATTTTTACTATGAGTTTGAAAATATAATATACTACTATTCTTCCACCTACTTAAAATAATGGGGAGTAACATTGATCATTTTGTATCAGTAATTTTTTTCTGTTTTCACTTTTTAATGTTTCATTAAATCATTTTAATTTTATTTATGCATGAAAGATATTATTTATGCACTTTGTTGTTAACTATAGAATTGGAAAAAATAAAAGGTGCAATAGTTGTTGCCTCAGCATTTTTTCCAAATTACGCAAAGTAAATCTAGCATATACAGTTTAGAGTTGACTGAAATTTTTTACATACTCCAAAAAAACCATTTTGTGAAATTTAAAAATATATCGGCTCTTTAAGGAAAGTCCTTCCTTTCCATTGGGACTGGGACTGTAACTATTTACGTCTTAAATTCTTTATTTAAAGCCATCACCAAACGAGTGATGTGTTACTTGAAAATTTTGAAGCTTGTAAACATGGTATGAGTATAACATTTGAGAAGAGTTTGGGGAATGTTTAAAACATCTTTAAAAAAACGTAATAAAATAAGTACTATATAAAAATTATAGTGTAAGCTGAAAGTAAGTGCAGTTCTGTAGAGAAATTTTTTAAATATATGAACTAAAATAACAACAGTAAAATATTTCAAAATGGTATGCGGTTCTGAATTATTCGACGTTTTGTAAGGTTAATATTGGCTGGCATATCTCGATGTAAGTGGAAATCGGGAGAAGTTTTAGTGCAAGTGGTGGTAAACAATGGCATCTTCAGTGGAAATCTACTTATACTGAACTTTGACGTATACATGCCTCTTATAAATACTTAGAAACTCAATTTATGTCTTTTTTGTTTTCTCTTAATCCCTTTAACGCATTCTAAATTTGCTCTGAGACAAATTTAGTGAAAACTAAGGTCAATCAAGTGTTTTTACAGAAGTAGGCTTTTTAGAACATTTATATTTTTTATATTTTGTTCGTTTATATTATCTTAATCGGGGTAACAAAGCAAAATCAACTATGGAATAAGAAATATCTCATAACAGAAGTAATTTACAATGGCCGAATCTAAACTCAGATCGCAGGAAATTTCTTAGCTCTATGTACGAGATATTGGAAGTAATTTACAAAGGTCGTAATTATATGCTCTGGATTATATAACTAATATGTTCCTATGTAGGCTTTTTCAGCCGGTTTCCAATACAGACATATTCTTGATCGGGATAACTATAAAAATGTAACCATAACGTCGGAAATATCATTCAAGCGAAACAGAGTTTTTCTTGCTCATATCCTCAAATAAAACTATTCACGATTTCGCTTAACATCTGAATCTATAATTTTTATCATTGTAATAATATGTATCCCAAATATGCCTATATCGTTTATATGCCATACAGATACTAACCATTTATTACATCATAGGTCACTTGAAACTCTAAGGACTTTGAATTTAGGAAACCATAGCCTAAAATATTCAATCGTTACCGAAAACGTTGTAGCTATTCAGTTCAATGACATTACAATGTTTCGAGTGTTTATTTCGAATTTAGGCTTCATGTCCTAAAACTTCAAATCTAATATTTTATCAGGAGATTGAATATCTTTCAGAAACCATAAACTGATCCATCTAGTCACAGCAAAGATGAAAGATAAAGATATGTAACTTGGTGCGTACTTTTATATTGTGTCCTAAAGATTAAATAAGAAGTTATTTGTCTCACAGTGCTCCGGGCACTGCCCCACTGGCCTCTAAAGTTGCGAAAAAATTCCATTAGAATTAATTGCTACTTTAGTAAACATTTTAGTTAAATTCCATTTCAGTAAAAAAATTTAATTAATTGAAAGAGTCAGAAATAAACATAAACAAACTGTTCTATGTAACCATTATAATATGATAAAAGTATTGAATGTTTAATTATTTTAAATTTTTTACATTCATTGTCTTGAAAGCATAGAGCAAGCTTACAAATATCAACAATTCTTATTTCAACCATCTCTTACATCACTGTTCAGTATAGAGGGTATTCAGATAATTACATTTTTAATTTTGCATTAAAATGTACTTTTAATTTATAATGTAGTTTAGCAGTTATTAGGTATGTAATGCTTCATCACTACTGTGTAAAAGGCAGTTGTTTGTTGTTTACTGACCGTCTCAGATCTAAGTATGTGCAGTTATTTTCTTTATTGCAATGCAAACATCACAAAAATATCTTAGACCAGTGGTATATTGCAAGGAATGGAAATATCCTTGTAGGCTTTTCAGATCTACGCATGTATACTAGATTGTGAAACTTCGTCCTAACTGGAAGAGCTAATACACGCGCTTAGTGTAAAGTAATAGCAATACCCCAATTTAGCTTAACATTTAAATGAATTAAATCATAAACTATGAAACATTATGCTCCCTAAATTATGTTATACACATTATAAGTGCCTTAACCGAAAAGTTAGGTACCTCAACATTTGAAGTTCTATAAAATCAATTAAAAATTGTTTAGTTGATTTAAGAAATATACTTAAATACTTTACATATTTTAAGTGGATTAAGTTTTTTTATTTATTTAATTTACTCTATGGCTTCGTAAGGGTAGGTGATAAAGAGAGTAGCATGTATGTTAAAAAAAAACTCAAATTCAAAGTTATTTTCAGGATGATCCTCTATCATCTTGTTTTAACCTCATTGCATGTTGCTGAATATTTACGGGTTTGGAAGTTTTAGTCATATTTCATATTACACTTTATATTTAATTGTCCTATTCAGATTGTTCCATGTATTATTATTTTAGGATAAGTTGCACACCTACTAAATTATTAGAGTCACTTTTTCCTCTTAATATAGACCTGTTCGATTAAACCAAGCCGGCGGATATTGAAAGAGCCCTCCACTATGCTTTTTGGATTTATAATATATTTTTAAGGGAATATGAGTATTAAGAACTATATTTTTGGTGAGTTTATATTAGTATAGTTATGATTACATGGATGTTTAACAATAGGCACATACATACATAAGTATGTTACAAACATAGAGCAACCACAAATAAAAGTTAACCTCGCCTACAGATCGTATTTGGCTATCTCTCTTTACTTCGTGAACTTCAAAAAATAAAATATAAAACCTTTTGTGGAGCCACGAGATAACATATGACGCAGATAATCGATTATATTTTATAGTCCTAAACTTCTGCTTCGAATATTTGAAATAATTTAGCAGTATAATCTAATACTTTGGTCAGGTAGTATTATTAAAATTAACTAAAGGTAAAAATTCTATTAGCATAAAACTGTAATGTATAAAGCATAAGGTCCTCCTGAGTCCAGATTCTGGCATTTTAAATATAAATATTGTATACTATACACTAGTTAAACACACAGAACTACAATTAAGGCTACATTTATATAATTTGGTACATATTATTAACTATTATTAATATTCTTAATATGATGCATTTAACATTAATCTTTGATATCCGAAGAAAATCTATAAATCATTCAATATATAACTAACATACTCGTAATAGAACTGTTTGGAAAACATAAGACTACATAATAGTAAAGAGTTATAGCCTATAATGGAATCACAGCTAGGTAAGTCTTGTATCATCTTCTCTTGTTTAAGATTAATCAAAACAACTGAGAGTAAAAATGTATCAAAGTTGTTTTTATTTTTATAATTATTATATTAATAATGATAATACAACACTATTAATACAATTTGTTATTTACTTCATTATTAATGATAGGAAAAATAAAACTTCATTGCCTCTCGTTGAAAAAAATTAAAATTTCGGATTGAAATTTATTAATTCATTAATGAATAAATCCCATAGAAGGATAAATGGATTACACTTAAACGTATATATTTGTTATGAATAACATAAATGCATTTGTTATAAAAATGCTTTTAAAGAGATAAACTAACCAGTAATTCAATCCCTAATGAAAACATAACTGCAGTTTCGCGAAAGTAAATATAGTGATTTGATATGTTAATTGAGATTCAGAAATTTAATTATAAACCAATAAATAGTTTAACGGGAGAAAGACATTAAAGGATACCCTGTTTCCTCATTTATTTAATAATTTATCATCTAGAGTGCTTAGACCGTTCTCGTGCAGTTGTTTAATTCTCTAATTATGTAGAGGAAGAAATTGCATTACTATACTTGTAAAATATTGTACTTGTAATCACATTCTCCTATCATGTCCTAAGTAAGATAACATTAGAAAAATAAATACAAATAAATACTTTTTATACTTTAAAACTATAAAAACCAGCTATATTATTTAAATACAATGATTATTTATGAAACAAAGTCGTACAGTAGCTTCTCAAATACGATATTCCAGTTACTTTGTGTCAACCATATATTTAACTGGGTGAACGATTGTTGTCAATATTATGAGACTTGTTTTAAAGTAAATGCACAATATTGCTTCCCTAAGTGGTCAACAAACATACAATATTATGCAGTGTTTTACTAATGCATTACTCTATATTATGATACAAGCTATAAGGATCTTCAACTCGAGAGAAAAAATTTTATACAAACTTAAAACAAAATATTTTTAGCCTTATACATATATTTCTGTGATAGAATAATAAATCGTAAACTAAAACCCTTTTAAATTCTTTTATTTCAGACACGTGTTTCGGTATAAACCATCTTCAGTGTGAACATTAACCTCTAATTAAATTATAAACAAAAACAAATAAATATACACCTGTCGACTATTTAAAACAGATGTTAAACTTATATGACACAGTTGTAATTTTGATTAAGATTCTGTGTTTTGATTATTTTTTCAAAGATAGGATTTGTTTTATTTTTTAAATTGCTATTTAATATGTTGTGAGGATCTTTTTTATAATTTAGATAAATGTGTAATTCTTCTTTAGTGTTTTAATTTTTCTCCTTTCCTTTCGATATCCAAAATTTCCATGTTCTTTTCAATATTTTTGTAGTTATGTCCAGTTTCTAATAAATGTTCAGCCGAAATTTGATTTTATTGTAGACATGTTGTTTGTTTTCAAAGCTTGTATATGTTCTTTAAAACCTTTTATTAAAATTTCTGCCAGTTTGTCCAATATAGTAGCTTTCACAGTCACTACAGTTAATTTTGTATACTCCACATTGTTTGTATAAATCTTGTTTGTCATCTTTTTGGCTTATTTTGTTTTCAATTAGTTTAAACGTATTATTTCTTGTTTGGTAAACTGATGGAAAATTTTGAATTTTGAAAGAGTTTTTCGAAACAGCTTTGTTTATTTTAGTATTGAAAGGTACACATATATATTTCAGAATTTTATTATTATTAGGATTAGGCCGTATTGTATTGGTTTTATTGATTTTTTTTGGTTTTTTTTCTGAATCATTTTGTCTACAATATGGGGTTGATATCCATTTTTGACAGCTAGATATTTTATTGATTTCCATTTCCTTAGTTTTATTTTCATCATCACTCATTGGTATATTTAACATTTCTGTTTATCATTGAGTGAAATGCTGCTAATTTGTGTTTCCATGGATGGTTAGAGGTTGATGGTATTAGAAGATCTGTTTGGGTTGTTTTTCTATAAATTTCAAATGAGTGGTTTCCATTAAGATTAGAAATGCTTATATCAAGAAAGTTAATTTTGACTTTTTGGATTTCTTTTGAAAACTTAATTGTTGGGGATATAGAATTGAGGAATGTTAAAAACTGGTCTGCTTGTTTCTCATCTCCTTTGAAAAGACATAAGATATCATCAACATATCTAAACCAGTAAATTATTTTATCTTTAAATGGATTAGTAACACTCATTATTTTGTTTGTTTTCTAAATGTTGCATATATATATTTGCAAGAAGGCCTGAAAGAGGGAGATCCCATTACCAACCCATCTTCTTGTTTGTAAAAGTCCTTTTTGTATTGAAAATAATTTTGATTAACAGTAGACTTTTGTCAATGATAAAATATCGTCAATTTCATTCATTTCAAGTTGACTGTATTTTATTAGATTATCTTTTTAGAATTTGCATTGTTTCTTGTTTTGGAATGTTCGAGTACATGTTGTTAACATCAAAGGAAATGAATAACGAGTTTAATGGAATTTGAATGTCTTTAATTTGATTTTGCCAGATTACTTGAATTTAATATACTGTAATAAATTGTCTTCAAATTGCATGTTGGTTTTTATTTTGTTATTTAAAAATTTAACATACCTTGTAAGTAGGGAGCGTTACGAAAGTTGACTACTGGTCTAATTGGAATATCCGGTTTATGAGTCTTTGGTTGACCTTTTAGTGTAGAAGCTTTTGGATTTTGTCATTTTGAGTTGGTATTGCTCTGCTTTTGTTAAACTTTTGCATTTAGTTATTGTGGAATTTATAAGTTTTGTGTATTCTTGGGTTGGGGTCCTTTTTTTAATTTTTTTTAAGATTGTTGCTTGTCAATGAATGTTTCAATCTTTTCTTGGTATGTTTGGCTGTCGATAAATTTACTACTGTATTCCCCTTTGTCGGCTTTTGATATTATACAGTTATTATCTTTTAGTTTTCTTGAGATGGACGATACTAATTTCATATCATTTATTTGATGTTTTAATTAATTTGGGAATTTGTACTTTTAGATTACTTTTGTTTAGTTCATGGACAAGATTATATCGGAAAGGTTCTTGGAGTTTCTGAGTCTGTTTTATTTATGGCTGTTTCTAAATTAATTAGGTCATCTTTGATTATTGGTATTTTATGATCCAGATTTATATTATATTTGAGGATTTATCTAATAGTGCCATCTCTTCATCATTAAATTGAATAGATGATAAGTTTTTAATTCTTGGGCAGAAAATCTGGATTATCATCCAATGTATAGTGTTTTGAATTATTGTCTTCCTGTAAGTTAATCAATTTATTAATCTTATTAAGATGAACCTGTTTTTTCTTTAAAATAATAGATTTGATCCATTGCTGTGTATTAATATCAATTTCTTCAATGCTCTCTTGGTGAAACGTTAATTTGATTTCTGTTTTAATATCTTCAATTGATCTGACTATTAGATTCATTTTTTGCATATAAACTGTTAATTTCTTCTTTTATCCATATTATTTTCCCTCTTTTTAATGCTTTTAGCGCAGCTTCTGTGATGTAGATTTAGTTTTTAATTGAACATAATTTGGAATAATATTTTCACTCAGGCATATCTTATTAAACTGGATATCTTCTCTTACCTTTGCCAACCTTAAGTGAGAGGTATTTGTAATTTGTGGACAATGGATTGGTTGTTAGTCATATCTGTTATATTATGAACTTCACATTATAATTAAGAGGGTTTTAGTTTACGATTTATTATTCTAACATAAAGATAACCCTATAATGTGAAAGTTCATAATATAACTTCTGTGATACCTTAACAGAGGTAAATTTTAATCCTCCATAAAAAATATAATAAAGTAAAAATTTAGTAAGTCATTTAACACCGCTAAACAATTAACATATAACAAATTGCATTACAGGGTGTAAAATAAGTCCTCATTACGCCTGGATATATTCCAAAACGGACTGAGATATCTTAGATGTTTAATTTACTGATGCGAAATAGGAAACAAAGATGGCAGATCTCGCTTCAACTGTTTGTAGTAAAAAGACTTCAACGGTGACAATTAGTCAAGGATATTATTTAAGGTAAAATCTCGATATCTGATTAAACATTTTTAATGAGTTTGGCAGAGCGTTAGCAAACTCTTACGAAATATAGTTTGAGAACAAATTGCTGTACGGGCTTGGAGTTTAAACTTTATTTCTGCACAGGATAGATCTATACTCCCTTAATGAATGTCTCCCATCCAGCCGGTATGCCGTAAATGATACACAACCTCCTCATAAATACCATGATTAATATTTTTAAAGATATTAATTAGTAAATATTTTAAATTTTGACTTGGATAAAATAAATTATTCAAAAACGAGTGACACGAAACATTTTATAGAATAAGAATATTTTGTAGACAGAGAGGTTAGTGCTAAAGTTTGAGATATTGAGGTTGTTTTGATATTGGTATAGAGTTTGAGTATGTTAGTTTTTATATTCTGAAATATATTTATTTTTGGCTTTTAGTCTTCTATGTGTCAGCTATTAAAGTTAATGAATATTTATAGCTGAGAGTCTGGTAACTACTGATGTGGTCTTTTCTGTGTGTCTGGTGCTGTTTCCAGTTAACATGAATTCAGAGACTGTTACGTCATTTATACACGACATTTTTATTTTTTGACCTAAAATTTGTTCTTAATTTTGTTATGTATATTCTAAACTTGTTGCTAATACACTTTTATTTACCGTTACAGATATAGTGTTGTCAAATGAAATAAATAGTTCAATTTCATTCCTGAACACACTTATTTTATATTAAAATCAATGCTAATTAATCCAAGATTTGTAAATATGAATATTATACTGTAATTCCTCATTCGTATCATATCTGTAGTTCATTTGCCAGAAGAATTACAATATAGTTCGATGTGATGAATTTTGTACCTTCAACATTAAATTCAATATTTTGATATGACTGTTAATTTGTACGTGTAATTAAATACTGGCAGAAAGGAGAATTCTAAGTATTATCTTTATACTGAATTCGTTTAAATTTAAGAATTTTCTTTGTACTTTTCATAATTATTTGTTATCATTCCTTTATTTTAGTTTTAAAACATTTGTTTAAAGAAGTCTCCATGATAACCAAAGCGTACAACTAGAAATACTTTATATTTCGCGATTATACAATGTCAGATCCATAGTTTATTGTTTCAGTCACACAGTTTGATTACTTTGTAACATGTATTTTTAATCTTCATACCACATGTATTTCAAGATATTGTGTTGTTGGTTATTTCAAGACATGATGTTATTGGTTAAAATAACTATTGAAATGTACTCACAGAGTGCGCTGGAATAAATTGTTTCTTGTTAAAATAAATCTTTCACCGCGTTACTCACATAATACCAAAAAACAAAAAAATATTTAAATTGAAACTGTATCTTCACACAACCATGCCTTTTTGTATCCTTCCGTAACACCCTGTTAATAGGCCCAAGAAATGAATTTTAAACTGTGATAAAGCAGTAGTTTCTTCTGTTTACTTGATTACATTTTCCCATCACATTGCACTTTTCAACAATGACGAAAAGTGTATACTAGTGAAGGTTACTTTGGGAAATTCAGGTAACAATTGTACTATATAACTGTCAATACCTCAATGTGATCTGCCGCCGACCTGTAGTTTGCCCAGTGGGAGACAAAAGAAGGGATCTTCGTTCTTGAGTTCGCGGCGAGGAAAGGTCGAAACTTTAGAAATAAAACAGCGAAGTCGGAATTAAATCTTACTTGTTTAATTTCGAACGTTTGTGATTAGAGATTTAAATTAAGGTAACAAAAGATTAAAACTAATTGAATTAAAAAATTAACACATGATTGAAAATTTAGAATTTGGCTCTAGAACAATTAGAGTTAGAGAATTGTAGAGAGAGGAGACCGAATTATGATCTACCGCATCCCGAACCAATTTTACGACTCCCTGCTCTAAGATCGCCTCCAGTGATGCCCCTTCCCTTCCTCTCTTGGCCCCCGACCAATCAGAGCGCCAGTTCTTCCCTGGTGGTTGTCCATCAGGTGCTGCCGCAAACGATTCACCCAGTAATTAACAAAAACTACATGGTTACTTTGGACGGCTCGAGGCCTGCGTTGAACACAGCTATTCGCTGATGTCAGCGGATTTCTTACACGTGTCTGCCGGCAACACCAGGTCGTTAGCTTTAGTTTAATGCACCTGCAGGCTGTGGAAAATTCCCTGTCCCCTTCCTCTGAAGTTGGCTCAGCGCCTACATTTCGCTATATTATTCCGGATGGCACTTAATGTGTACGGTGGCATTATTACACCTTGTGGAGGTCTTGACTTCCATTCTAAATAGTGATTAGAAGTAGTCACTAAATTAATGTTATGTAAATTTTCGCAGAAATTCTCAGTTTGATATTAGTTTAAATTAGTTTTATTTGTTGAAGCTTTGGGGCGTTAACCACCGAGGTGTCACACTCCCCCCACCCTTAGATCATGCTGCCCTCAGCATGGGGTACTCGTAGAGTACCGAGGAGCCTCTCGGTGTGCCTCCATCCCAGCCAAACGTACAACCGCCACTCCGTATACATTTTTTTTTTTTTTTTTTTTTTTTTATATGCCACAGGTAGGTGCATGAAACTGATAAGGGTAAAAATTCAGAAAGGCTTCAGCATTACAGTTCATAATAAGGACAGAATTTTACCACGAAAATTTAAAGTTTGGACGCTTGCTTGCGGCTTAGGCTTCCTCTCTTTACAACAATTTGTACATAACTTTCTCTTTTCTCTTACTCACTATTACAACGGTCTCTCTCTTTACAAGATTTCTTATTCCAACTACCTATCTGCATATGTATGGCTTAAACATAGAATACACCCAAGTTACCAATATCAAAACACACTCCGTTACGCAAAAAAGAAAAAAAAACATGAACAATTCCAAAGCATCATCACTTATGCGTTTAGCATCGCATCACTAATTTAACAAACTTAATTCAGCAAAACAGTAGACAACAATTAAATATTTACTCTATAACCGCATGATAATCAGCTAACCAATATTATAATAAAGTATTTAACGTAACAATACAGCGAACAGTACAAGGGAACTAATTAGTGCTCCTGAAAACTACTCAAGTACATCACAGTTCAATGTACATCACACCATCTTAGACAAGATACATTTATCAAGCACTCCAGGATAACTGTGTTTTTATTAGATTTAAATTTTGATAATGAAAGTCATTGTTTTGCGACATACCACATACTGCATGGTCCCAATTAAGTTCAAAGTAATTATAGGTGGTAGTCTAATTCGTGGTAAATTTCGAACGCTACTCCCCCAAATCCTGGTTTAAGCCTCGTGGGTTTTCACTCGGGGCCGGGTTTCCTATGTCACCCCTGACATAGATTTTAGTGGAGTTATCCTGAGTTAGCTCACTTGTACGTCGATTGGAATACTAAAACTATAAGATACTCGAAAGTAAACAGTTACACTGTTCGAACCCAATACAATAAAGCATACCCAAAGCTGTTCCTACATCTTATACGACAACAATTCGTAAATAACAGCAATCTTAAAATAACAAAATTGACGATAAGTTGTAACTTGTTACATATAATTGGGACGGCATTCGTTAATTCTCATAGTAATTTTCTAGATTATTCATCACGTTACAGGCTTACACAAAATTTCTATCAAGCTGCTAAGGCACCAACCAACAAATACTGAAACTCTATTCCTTAAGGGCCCTGTGAAAAGACTTAAAACTAGTGGCTGGATAGCCGTTACACTGTAAATGCGTGGGGGGACTCTGGAAGGCGGTTCACAAACCATCATTTAGTTTTATAGGCATAACGTTGACGTTCTTCCGAACAGACAACGACAGGAGGACACTGTCCCCACACTCCTCAACTCCTCTCAAAACTCACAAAAGAAACATCAACACAGAAAAAAAGAAACTACAACTACAATATTCCGCCCCCCACACTTGGTATTTAAGGACATTTGTGGACCTGGGGGCACCCCATGGTTTTCACCTCGCTTACCCCTGGGAGCAGGGAAGCTCAACCGATACCTTCCTCCTACTGGCCTTTACATTCTACTGGTGCCTTAGAGCTTCTAACAAGTCTAACACCATTTCAACTTACATGCGACACAAAAGTTCCTTAGCTAACAGTTACGTTCCCAACGAATAAAGAAGTAAAATAAACGTAAATAAATGCAATTCCTGCAGACCTGGTATGGGCACCTTTCCTGTCTTGCTAATGGGGTCCGGAAAATCCCTTAGCAAGACACTCTTCATAGTGTTGTTACTGGTTATTTTCACTTTAATTTAGAAGTTATTCGAGCTGTTCCGGGCATCCCACAGTCCAGTTTGGGGAGTTGAAAGGAAGGGGTATTTGGGGTTGGGGGTGCCGGCATTACCTTCCCATGGATACCAGTCTGGCTCGGCGTTCTAGATTCCTCTTAAGTTACTAATGCTACTTGTTTTAAAACAGATTGTTCAAATAATTATAGAAAACCTTGCCATTACCAGTCTGCATTAACAACCATACATAAATTACAATTAGCGATACAAGAACTTAGAAAACATTTTCTTTTTTTTTTGTTTTTTGTTTTTTTTTTTAAGTATTAGGGGATCCCAAATCACTCTTCTGCCATGTTCCCACAACGGAAAGTCTAAAACCACTCGTTCAGTTCCGACACTGGTTGATTTTACTGTTCCCATCGCGGTGCACACACGACGTATCGCTGAAGTCTGAAGTTTACATTCTTTTTTTAACTAGTTTTCACACTTACTTCAAAGTGTCCAGGGCCCCACTCTTCATTTCTCGTCCGATTACCGTACGGTCAATTTAATGTCAGTCTTGGTGCGTGGGGTCGACATGCTCCCACTCTGGTCTTGGTCAGTCTCGTCCTGCTCGCGCCACCTCTCGGCATCCTCAGCATCTGGTCTGCTCGCAGTGCGTACAGTCGCTTCGAGGGTCGGGAGATGCGACTCTGTCCGGGCGGCCTGCGAGCTTCGTCTGTTAACCCCCCAGGGCGGCACGGAGCAGATCGGCAACTCGCACCCTCCATCTTAACAACACAGTGACAACAATTAGTACGACTACAAGAGATGCACTACCAAAGGTTACATACTTGATAACCACACGTCTACGATAGTGTGGGTCCTAAGTAATTGAATTGTCCCTTCTAGGGAGTATTCCTTAACACATAGGGAGCCCAGCTGATCATCCAGTCCCCGCAGGACTTTCAGGGTTTCATTAACATCATGTACCAGTAAGCTGCGTTCTTCGCTACTGTACATCCCATCTACATCCAGGAAATCAATCTTTCCAAAGTCACTCGAATATGTGGAGCTGCCAATAAATCGGGCAGGCACCCGTGTAACCGTCAGCAATCAGATCCACACCTATCATGCTTCGGTATTTCACCCTCCACCTTTCAGGGTGATAGCACTTACATTCGGGTTTGCATCGCGCCCAAAACGATTTAATATAACCTTTGTCTCTTCATGATGTGGCGTAGAGCCAGCGGGTGGGTGTTCTAATGTGAGAACGGGGAACTGTAGGCCAGATATAAACTTCCTACTACACAATGTTACGTGTTCTTTCATCAATAAATTTACCACACAATTGGGCCGTTTGTAGACGCTTAATCAAGGCGTCTGACAACGGGCACACCGTGAGTTTACCAAATTTACATTCCCTTTGCAAAGACATCTGGCGAATAGAGTGAATAAGTCTGTCTGTCTTTGCTAAATCACAAGTTTTTGATCTGCCATATTTTTTCACCCACTTTGTGACGGTGAGGGGTCGTAGACGGGATATAGCTATCACATTGGAAAAAATTTCAAACAACTGATTATCATTTTTCAGGGGTAGCCTAATCAATACCCTCAATTGGGATTTCGTTACATATGCCTGGATTGTAGCAATTTTGTAGAAATTATGGAGATTCTCTAGTTTTACATCTAAAAAACAACTTCTCTGGGGGTGGTATTACACTCTCCACGGAAAGTCAGGACCTTCAAGAACTGATGGGGAGGCAACAGGTTTACTAGTCATTCTTCCGGCCGCTAAATCCTCAATGGCCAGGTGAAGCCGGGTCATTTTCTGGACAGCTAAATTTATGGCATCTTTAACTTCCGCAAGGGCGGTGCTCAACTTTAAGTATTTCAGAAGTGGTTCTCATCTGGTTAGCATGCATAAGTTCTCCTAATATAAATTACGGGCCATAGTTATGTGCATTACGTGGTGATATTCTTTTAGGGTAGAGATAACTTTGTTTATTGCCCTAGAATGGTTTGAAATTTCTGATTGCATGTTGCCTAAAATGGTTATTTGGTCTTTAGTGTCGTGGAAAAGGTCATCACTTAAATTTTCTATTTTCCATTTATCCTATTTATTGGTGAATTCTAAATCGCTATCTGTTACAGTTCCAAACAGAAACTTTAGTACCTGGCCCCCCACATCAATTAGGCCTCGCCTTTGCCGAGTACTGGGTAATAGGGAAACCAAGTCACTGGTTTGGGTGACATAGTCTGCTATCAGCTGCTGCAAACTTACGTACTCATACCTGAATCCTGCTTCCCAATTCACGCACCGGAGAGTGCATGCTCACATTAAGCGATAAGAGGTCTTGGGGAAAAGCTTATCGTACTGACCCTTTACCCTGGTCAGTAATGTACTTAGTTTCTGGTTCTCCTCTTCTACTTCCGTTAAGTTGTACTGCAAGCACTATAGTCCAATGGCTGTCGGTGAGAAGCACATCTCCCTCCATTTCGAAGACGGACACCTTGGTGAAAAACCCAGGCGACTTCCCAGAGTAAATAACATGCCGATCAGGCCTATATACAGAGGCAATAATATCTTTAGTACAGTAAGGTTTAAAGTTGAAAACCTCGCCTAATTCCGGCTACGTAGCGACTAAGCTACCGCTTATCTACCAAAAATAGATTCAGGAGTCTAACAAAGTCTCCCCACCGCGCAGGTACACGCTTGTTTCTCTTTGGGCGCTGCAACTCATCAGAAGGTCCGGCGACCGCTGCTGGGGTTCCCTCGGAGCACCTGCTTGAAACTTTTACGTCATCAATTATCTGGAGGTGGATCACCATTGATCTCTTCTTCCTCCTCGTCATCGTCGTCACCTAACCTGTCATCCTCATCTCGAAGCCTAGGGTCGCTTAGATACTCAGCCTGTTGGGGAGGCACGGAAGCTCTTCCCAAGCAGGGCTTGATCCGGTTTACATGGACTGTCACCTCTCTTTTCCGGACTTTTAACACCACATTCAACGGGGACAGTACTTTAAACTATTTTGTACGGTCCCGTTCCATAATTTCGACAACTTTTTTAAACCCGATGCCTACCTATATACTAGGCACGTGCAACAGGACCATCTGCCCTTCGTTGTAGTTCACTTCGCGAGCCTTCTTGTTGTATTGCTTCTCATAACGGCCTGCGAGTTGCGATCTTCCGTTTTCTCGGCAATTTCAAACGTTTCTCTGAGCTTACTTCGCAGGGTTTCCACATGATCATTGTAAAGATCATCGCTTTCAGTGATGGTCAGGTCAGCCTCCATGGGCATTTCCATCTTCCGACCAAAAACCATTTCAAACGGGGAAAACCCTGTCGACTCATGACCTTGGGAGTTGTATGCCATCGTGACGTAAGGGAGGTACTCATCCCAATCGGTCTGATGCCGATTTACAAAATGGCCTCAACATACGCGCAATAGTCGAGTGCACTCTTTCTAAACGGCCGTTCGACTGAGGGTGGAATCCTGTAGTCTGTATCTTACGAACATGTAAGAACTTACAGAGCTGACTGATTAGATCAGAGGTAAAGTTCGCACCCTGGTCGGTAATAAGGATATTTGGTACGCCAAACTTGGTTATCACACGCTGTACGAGTGCCCGCGCGACACTTTCTGCCGTTTGATCAGGTAACGGAATAAATTCGCAATATCGCGAGAAATGATCCATTACGCTTAAAATATACACGTTACGAGACTCACTAAGGGGCAACGGTCCCACTATGTGTCGGCTGCGATTACTTCAAATGGTTCTCGGGGTTCGTTGAAAACTTCTCCTAGGGGTGCTTTGGTTTTTTTCCATAGTTTGTCCGCTGACTACAACTACGACACGTCCTACGTAATCCAGTACGTCCTTATCCATCTTTCTCCACCAAACATTTCTGTCGTACCCGTTCCAATGTCTTTGCTACCCCGGCGTGTCCGGCGGTAGGCAAGTCATGATTCAAACCGAATAACTTCCGGTACTAGGGATGCCGGTACTACGATCTTCTGCTCACCCGAACTCAGACGGTACAGGATCTTCTCCGGACTCATGCGAAAGCTCTTAGCCTGGCGCAAACCTTGCACTACTGGATCTTCTCGTTGTCGCGTCCTTAGTACGTCAAGGTCAACAATGGGGAGCACATCCTTTCTAATCGCTTGTACCGTCCGGCTGAGGCCATCTGCGTTGCTGTGCTTTTTACCGGCTTTGTGTTCTACGGTAAAATCGAATTCTGCTAACCTTAACGACCATCTCATCAGTCTACTGCTATAGGGGTCTTTAAGTGAAAGCATCCACTTTAGAGCAGCTTGATCAGTAATGACTTTAAAAGGGCGGCCCAATAGGTAGTACCTGAAATACTTGGTACTCCAGACCAAGCTAAGCAGCTCACGCTCAGTGGTCGAGTAATTCTTTTCTGCCGGAAACAACGTCCTGGAGCAGTAGGCTACAGGATGTTCCTCTCCATCTATCTCCTGCGATAGAACAGCTCCCAAGGCAAACATACTCGCATCCGTGGCCAATATAAAAAGGTTTATTAAAGTCCGGGTACACTAGCACAGGTGCTGAGATCAATTTTTGTTTCAGCTGATCAAAGGCCTCCTGGCATTCGGGCGTCCATACAAAATTCGTGGCCCCTGTTTTGTTAATTCAAAAAGTGGTCGACCGATTGTTAGCATAGCTGTCGATAAAACGGCGATAGTAACCAGAGAGGCCTAAGAATGACCTGACGTCTGTCTGTAACGGTCTTCGGCGCAGGAAAATCGCGCACAGCATTAACTTTGCCCGGATCCGGTCCTACCCCTCTCTTTGTTATAACGTGGCCAAGATAATTTACTTCGTCAACCGCAAAATTACACTTACTCAATTGAACCGTCAAATTTATCCCCTCCAATTTAGAGAATACCTCTCTTATGGCTTCCAGGTGAGAAGGCAGGTCTTTGGAGAATAGAACTATATCATCCAAATAGACAAGCCATTTTTCACCCTTCAACCCCATTAAAACCGAGTCCATTAATCTTTGAAAGGTAGCGGGGGCGGTGCTTAACCCAAACGGCATGCGTTGGTACTCATAGTGCCCTCCGGCACATTGAAGGCGGTCTTGGGCCTACTCTCTTCGTCGACTTGGATCTGGTGGTACCCTGACCGAAGGTCTAAAGTGGTGAAGACCGTACAGCCACCCAACGAATCTAGGGGTCTCTCCGTGATATTAGGGGAGAGGGTACACATCGGGGGTAGTTACGGCGTTCAACCCCCTGTAATCAACGCAGAATCTCATCTTGGGTGTGTACCGTCCGGGGACTTTTTAGGCACTAGTACTACTGGCGAAGCCCATGGGCTCTGGCTAGGGACAATTTTGCCCTTATCCAGCTGGTCTTGGATGAGACTGTCGAGCGTGGCCTTGTGATGGTGTATTCGCGGTAGGCTTTCTTATAGATGGGCGCAACGTCCCCAGTTCGGATTATGTGTTTGACAGCAGACGTACAACCAAGGGGTTGGTTGTTTCTGCAATCTAAAACATGGCCGAAACTCTAGGAGGGTGGCTTTCAACTGAGCCCGTTCTTCTAATGAGAGATAGGGCCAGCTTTGCATCTATGCACGCCTCCAACTCCGCCTCATCACACCGTTCAACTCTTCCGACTCTTACCTCCGCTACTTTATGGTTCAATATAACCTTATCCTTAATAAGTCGTACTAAATTTAACTTCCCCTCCTCATTCAAATGCAGTCCGTGCCTCGTATACCAGCGTCGTCGGTTTAGTTTTTCCTTTTAAATCCAAGAAATCAATTTTTCCCTTACTTTGCTTCGTTAAATTTTGAACGATGGCCTTGAGGAGGCCATTCGCGTCACTCAGTTCAGCCTTAAGATCCGTGTCATAGCGATCAAATATGGAGAGCACGATGACATTGGCTTTTCCATTTCCGCCGGCGGCAAGGTTACAAAAGCCTGCTGCAAGGTCAACGGATAAGGCATCGACTTATCTACATCATTTGTTCCTCCTATTACAACTACTGAGTCATTGGAAGTCAATTTGTTTAGCAAATTGCCTAATCTTGATGTTACGTGTTTCAATTTACCGTTAGGCAAAAAAAACTTCTACTTCAACGTTTCCGGGCAGTCTCTCTGATAAAATACTCTGCAGGCCCCTACCATGGCTGTCGGCTAAAATTACCAATTTACGCCGATTAGAATGTTCATTCACCACAAGATCAATATCACTAACAAGGGTCCCTAGTTTTAAATTTTTCACCAACGTGACTTCCTCAGCGCTCACATTCACGGTCTTGATCCAACAACAATTTTGTTTTATTTTTGTTAAAGTCCGGGCTATGTAGATGCCATGCATTGTAAACTCACCGGGCTCAATCATCACTTCTGCGCCTTCCAACTCGTTTAGTTTTGTTGGTAAGGCGACTAATTTTGACACGAACAACTTTTTCACAACGTGGTGGGATTTTGACCTCGTTGTAACAAAAACACATAACGCTGTGGCTTCGGCTGCTCGCTTCCGGAAACACTGCGGTTGGGGTCCGGCACGGTTTCCCCCTTTTCTTATGCGGTTTCAGCCAAATGTCTTTTCCCGATAACCTGAGCATGCCGCGTTCTATACTAATCTCTCCGTTCCCTTGACCTAACATATCACAGCCCAGCACCGCTAAATAGCCTTTTGGCAGATTTTACACTACAAAATCTCCTGGTACTTGAACTCCCGGTTTTAGGTTCAAGGCTACTCGCTGGCGACCATATGTTTTTAGTACCTTCCCAGAGATTCCTCTTAATACTACATCTGTTTTTAAAAGGTCGGCGGAGGAGGCTCCACGCTTCAATAAGGACACCTGCGCTCCTGTATCGATTAAAACTTTACCCTCCGCATTTTCAATCCGACCAATTGCCACTAACTCGTCAACAAGTTCACGAACTACAGGCACTACTCTTATATCCTTTTGGGCGGCAACATTTTTTTGCGTTGTACCTGATCACTAATCTCGCCTTCGAAAAGCTGTCGGTTGACAGCATCCTTTACTTGCGGGGTGTCATGGCGGCGCTACCACTTACCCCGGCCTCGTTTCCCGAACGAGGGCCGTTTGCGTTCAGCCTAACATGACAATCTCGCTGTATGTGGCCTACTTTATTCGTTGTTTGTTTTTAATATTTTACTGAATTTTAACCATATATTTATTTTATTCTATTTTATATATTCATATCCTTAATTTATTATGAACATGTCGTTTACTGTTGAAAAGACGAAGACTGGAAAATCCGTGCATTCTTTTTAACGATGTTAAATATAGGCAGCAACGGATTCTTAAAAATGGTGAAGTGTCTTGGCGCTGTCTAGGGAAAAGCTGTGGCGCGTCCATTAAAACTGATGCGGGTATGACAAAAGTTATTACTTATAACCAAAAACATAGTGGCGAACATCCTGTCACGATGCGTACCCTCCTATCACCACTACTGAAGTCTCAGTCTGCGACCGCCGCGCTACCTGCGGTGCCTTCTACGCCGGTTACACCACCTGTACTGGATTGCTGTAGAACGCCCGTCTGCTCCACACCCGCCTTAGATCTCTCACTGTCTGACGATCCGCCTGGTTCAACAGAACAAAGAGACATAAACAACATAATATCTGAAGATCCGGTTAGCGGAGATTTCCCGACTCAGAAAAGAGATCGAGCGGCTTCAGAGTGAATACCAAAAGCTGCTAAACCACACAATAGAATCGGACACTCGTTTGCTTGAGTTCACGGACCAGATCTTTCAAGTGAACGAATCTCGCGTCGACCAGAGCGCCCGCGCTTCCGCGACGGTGGACTGCGGTGTCCAGTGCGAACCGTCACCCACTGCTGCGGACTTCGGTACGCAGTGCGACCTATCGGAACAGTCTGTCGAGTGTGCGCGATGTGCCGGAAACACTGAGATTATTCGCTGCATGAAAACGACCATAGAAGTTCTAGAAGCAGAAAATCAGTGCTTAAAACATCAGCAAACTTCGTGCAAGGTTTCAAGTTTTAAATCTGAAGAGAAATGGGCCAAAGTTAAAATTAAAAATAAAAACAACAAAAGTAATAAACAATCGTTAACAATACCTATACATAATAAATTCCAAATTCTATCACATGAAAAACAAATACCACCGAATCGCCAATCCAACAAAACATCTCAAAATGTAAAAAACAGATAAGAAAAAAAACAAAATCTCACCATTAACAGGCAACCTTCTCTAAATCATAGCACTCATTTTACTCGTAAATCTATAATTATCAGAGGTGACAGCCACACCCGTCACATCGCTGGACTGGTGAGTGACTTGACCGCTCCTGGAACCTCAGTTGATGGCGTGTGTCTGCCAGGCGCAAAGTTGCTTGACGTTATAAACTCGGACCAAACATCCCCTCGACCCGGAACGCGCTGTGAGGTGTTGATCGCTGGCACCAATGACCTGGCAGTGGGCAAGCAGCAAAATATCTACCGTCACCTAGAGACATACATCACGTCCCGATCAAAAGACACCGAGATCGTTCTAACCACCCTTCCACGCCGTCACGATCTGAAAACCAAACCACCCTATCCACGATGAGACCGTGCTCGTGAATGCCTACATTGAAGAACTGGCAATCCGACACAACATCCGTGTCATAAACATCAATGACATCGGCCGTAGGTATTTCACGAGACACGGTCAGCATCTTTCAATGCGGGGCAAGAGACTACTGGCGAGGATGATCGTGGGCGGCCTCGCACTCCCGGGTTCTGCCGGTGCAAGACTTGAGACGCGTTCTCCACCACCACTCCTAGTGACTGCCCCAGCAGTGGCCGTCTCTCCCCCCATCTTGCCGACGTCTGCTGCTACTCACAAGGAATTCTGTTTTGCCCCTCGGCGGTCATCTGGTCTCCAGCTACTCACGTACGCGGAGGTGGTCAGAGTACCTTCTACACCGGGAGGTCCGGGACAGCCTGCGCCTCCACAAACACAACTGCATGATGCAAAAATTTCACACCAAACTGTTTTTTTAGGGACTCCACTTGCCAACAACAGACACCTCTCCATCAAAACAAACAACCACTTCAAAATTTCTTAATCAAAACAATTCAGTCCGACTGCTTCACCAAAACGCCCAATCAGCGAGAAACAAACTGGAGGAACTGCAACTCATTTGTGAGGACGAAAAAAACAGATATCCTCGTTGTGACCGAAAACGGTTTCACCGACAGAAACATTGCCCTCTGCAAAATTCCAAATTTCACTTTGGCCAACGCATTCTGTAGACAACTCTCCAAAGGAGGGGGGTGTCGCCATTTTTATGAAGGAAAATTTTAAGTTCAACCTTTTTCCAGTCAAGGAAACCGTGGAAAAAGATTTTGAAGCAGTTGGAGTCAAAATTTACACAAAAAAGTCAAAATTAATCGTCGTTGGCGTTTATAGGTCTCCCAACGGGAACGAAGATGTTTTCATGTCAAAATTTGAAGCATTGCTGACAGAATTGACTACCCAGCAACTGAACTTCGTTCTGATGGGTGATTTTAACATCGATGCGATGAACCAAACTCATCCGTCGACTAAACGCTTTGTCGATATGCTACAATGCTTTGGCTTGGAGTTGCTGGTCAAAACTCCAACGAGAGTGACGCCAAAAACACAATCTGCTATCGACAATGTAATTTCAAATCTCCCAAATGTCGAAGTGTCCGTGATCAACACAGCAATCGCGGATCATTATGGCCAAGAGGCTATAATTACAGGACAACAAATCGAGAGGGAGCCCAAAATTAAGAAAACAATAAGAGACATAAGGCCTAGCAACATTGCTCTCCTAAACGCCTCTCTTTTTAAAGAAAAATGGCATTTTCTAAATTCAAGCCAAACTGTAGAACAGCAGTTCCAGGCATTCAATAATTGCCTAAATTTCCATCTAAATCTTTGCTGTCCTACAAAAATAATTAAAATATGTCAAAAAAAGACAAGAAATACTTGGATCACGAAAGGAATATTGGTTTTCAAGAGATAAACTAAAATTCCTTTCCGAAATTTATAGATCAGATTCAAATGAAAATTTCAAAATTTATTACCGAAACTACAAAAGAATTTACCGAAAAGTGATCCAAGCCGCGAAATCATATGATGTCTCAAAAAAAATTCTTTCTTCTAAAAAATGTTTCTAAAACTGTTTGGGACATTATTAACAATAAAAATAAAGCTCACAAACAGATCAAAATTAAAATTAGAGATACCTTGGTGCAGGATGAAGCTGAGATCGCCCACGAGTTTAATAGATTTTTTGCGTCTGTTGCTTGTGGGCGAGGTCCTCGACCGTCAGAGCCCCAGGTTACTCACACGCGAAGACGTAGTCCAGTAGAATCAATGATACTGGCACCTGTACTTGAGGAAGAGTTGGAAAAAATTATTCAGCAGCTCCCGGCCAAAAAATCAACCGATCTAAAATTTATTGTCCATGTGGATTTTGAAAAAATGTGCCAAGCATATTGTGAGCCCTCTGACTCAATTGGTAAATCTGTCTTTTCAAACAGGAGTTTTCCCCGCCCTCCTGAAAAATGCTAAAGTACACCCCATTTTCAAAAAAGATGACCCATGCTCCCTTAACAATTATCGGCCTGTCTCTATTTTTCCAACTGTGAGCAAGATTTTCGAAAAAATATTTTTGACAAGAATGCTTTGTTTTCTTAGCAAACACAACCAGCTCTCTGAAGACCAATTTGGCTTCAGAACGGGAAAATCGACGGTAGACGCTGTGGTGAGTCTGGTCGAAATGGTTGTTGAGGGGTTAGAGTGTCGGAAACCCACCATAAGTGTGTTTCTCGACTTATCCAAAGCATTCGACTGTGTTGACCATAATACACTTCTTGACAAACTTGAATCTCATGGCATTCGAGGTGTGCCCCTGCTATGGATTAAATCATTTCTAAGTCGTAGAACACAGACTGTCCAAATTACAAATCACCTTTCAAGTCCATTGGATTTGAGATATGGAGTTCCCCAAGGCTCCATCCTCAGTCCAATCCTTTTTCTGGTCTATGTCAATGACATCGAGTCATCACTTCTGTACGGGAATCTCGTGCAGTATGCTGATGACACGACTCTCTGTTTTAACGAAAAATCAAAAGAAGTTTTGGAACAAAAAGCTTTTGTTGACCTTAACAACTGCGTTCAACACTTTCATAGCCTCAAATTCCACAAAATCTAATTTTCTGAATTTCGCCCTGCGGTCAATGGACGTTGGGTGTGGACCTTCCGTCATGCTGGGAGACTCCACATTAGTTTACTTAGTTTACTCCTCCAAATTCCTTGGTATATACCTTGATCGAGGTTTGACATGGAATGTTCACATTGATTCAGTTTGTTCAAAATTAGCATCTGGCGTTTATGTTTTAAGATCTTTAGCCAAATACTGCCCAAGTCAGGTGCTGATGGCGGCGTATTACGGCCTGATTTACCTACACCTTTCCTACGGAAGTGATTTTGTGGGGAGCTTGTTCAAACAATAAAATTTTGAGAGTTTTTAGGCTTCAAAAGAAAGCGATCAGAACAATCGCCAACATGAACTTCAGAGAGTCGTGCAGACCTGCTTTCAAAAAATTGCAGCTGTTGACTCTGCCATGTCTCTATATCTTGGAGGCAGTTTTATTCTGTAAGTCAAAATGTGCCCTGACTAGGGGCCGTGACGTGCATGAATATGAAACGAGAGGCAGAGACAACTACCGTTCTGGGCGACACAGAAAGGTGGTTAATGAAACACCTGCCCTCGCAGGCAGGTGTCCGTTTCATCAACAGTTTGCCTGATTCCATGAAAAACGTACAAACGCCCAAGGCGTTTTAAAAACTCGTCTGAAGCGCTTTTTAGCATCTAAAGCATTCTATAGCGTCGACGAGTTTTTGAATTATAGGTTGGGAGACCTCCAATTTAGAAGACTGACACTGGCGTTGGCGGTGGAGAGAATTGGCGAGTAAGTGGTATGGATGAATGTAACGATTGTATGTCTGAATGTGGTATTGTGAACGAATGTAAAAAATTTTAGATTTATTCGGTATGACCTTTGCCACATAATTGTATTATTATCAACGGCAATAAAAGACTTGACTTTGACTTTGACTTATTACAGCGCCAGCATGCTAGCCTATCAAGGGGCGGCCTTTTCCTATTTTTACATTCTCTCGACATATGCCCTTTTTCGTGACAGTTGTAACAAGTTACGTCAGCCTCCCGAGTTGTTTGGAATATTTTTCTATCTGATTGAGGGTGTGCAGCGTCGCTCGTTGGCCTACGCCTTACAGGTGTGTAAGCTAGGTCCGGCTCCATCACGTCGTGGTCCCTGTGCACATTGCGCTGTTCTACTGACCGGTAACGTCCCGCTTCTGCCTTTCGACCTAGTTTCCGTAGCTGCTCGATTGATGTAACATCAAACAAGGCTAACCTATCTTGTAGTTAGGGATTTAGATTGTGATACATTTGCCGCAGCCTGGTTTCTTCGGGCACATTGGTGGCCAGTCGCCCGTACAACCCTTCCATCGCCGCAATGAAGAGATCGATTGACTCGGTCTCCCCTTGCATGCGATTAAAAATCTCCCGCTGCAACCGGATGTCATGGTTGGGCGGCTGGAAGACTACTTCTAAGTCCTGACACAACTCTTCCCAGGTATTTATCCGGCCTACTGTGGATCGATACCACACTAGGGCTGATCCTGAGAACAAATCCACAGCGGACTCAAAAAGTTCGGTAGGAGTCACGCCCCTAGCTCTTCGGAGTTCTTCAACGCGTTGTAGGAATGCCCCCACGCTTTGTGACCTTCCGTCAAACATCAACCCCCATTTATAGACAGGCACGGCTTGGGTGCGTTGATAACGAGTCGTGAGGCGTCGGTGGTATAGCGCTTGAACTGACCAGCGGTGCGTGTTGGTCAGCCGGGCTTGGTGCTGAGTTTTCCACATTGGCTCGACTCGCCGCCACGGGCGCGGTTACACGAGGCGGATGCATTTGGTCAACTGCCGGCTCACTATCCATCAATTTCCCATCATTCTCACTCCTATCTTCCACCGCGCCCTTTTGCTCGGTAGTGGCATCACAAAAGCGTTTCGTCTCGTTTGATAAGTTTCGCTGGCGTTCCTCATCCGCCTCGGTTGCTACTGGGATACGTTGAATCCTGAGGTAGTTATGCCATAAACGGGCCTGAAGCCGCTGGCCTTCCGTATCAGTATAGTCTCCCTCGTACTCGTCGATGGAGGTGGATAATCGATTCAGCTTGGCCTCGCAGGCCTCTAACTCCTCTTCCACGTCCAGAGATGCCAAAACAACCGGGTCAACGGGCATGTTGGCTTTGACACATTTAGTCAACCGTTTCCGTAAGTCCTCTGCACTACCGGTAGTAAGTTGATCGCGGATTTTCAATTCGTATTGATTTTCTTCTTTTATCAAAAAGTAGGGATTCATGTTGATGGCCGATACTAGATTCCGAAGCGAAAAAGAACAAAACATCTACCGAACAGGCTAATCAATGTAATTATTTCCTTCAAATTACAAAACGAGGTATATTCCCTAAGTCCCCATCTATAAAAAAATAAAGAAGATGAATTTATAAATCCCAAATAATTATTACTGCGTCCGTCGGGGGCTCACACAACAAAGTCCGTACGTTGTCGGGTTTTAAGAGAAAATAATTAAAAATGAAAAAAAAAATTTAAAGTCCAATTAAAAGTTTACTAGGATGCTGTTAAGATTCCCAGCGCGAATTCCCAAAGTCCCATCGCGGCAAAAGTCTAATTAAATCCACATATTTAAATCTCAAAAGACCACAAGCCAATCTGTTAAAGATTTAAGGAAATTCCCACTTTTCTGAAAATTCGGCTAAGTCCTTAGCCCAAAAACACGATTACTTCCGAAAATTGGAATTGCACTATTCTTCCCCGCATACTAGGTGCGTTTACGTTGAATTATTCTAAGTCCAATCAATTTTCGTCGTTATACTAGGATTTATCTTCTTACAAAAGTTTACAAGTCAAATCAGATACAATTAATTAATTATGGTACTTAATTCCTAAGGAGGTCGGAGTTAATTGGGCCCTTTGACCTGATAGCAGAAGTAAGCCGGTGAAACTGACCTTTTAGTTACTTACTATTTCTTTTTTTTCAATATTTACTTGCAATATTAAATTACATTAATTTTAAATCAATTTAATCAAGTTTTCACAATATAAGATCAATCTATAGTTATTATTTTTTTTCAATTGATTCCAATCAATGGCTTACTTCCACTAACGCCCAGGCGTTATCCAACTCACTCATAGGCCTCCTACTTAATTTAGTTATGTCGTCAATTCCACATGCAAATAAGACTAGGTTAATTTTAAAGAATCTTCTAATGATTAGGTTATTGTATTAATATATTCTATAAACGCTTATTCCTTAATGATTTTATATTTTCAAACAACTGTTTCGTTATTGGTCACCATCACATTACAATGTATAGCTTAAGATCGGTAGCCCCCTTCTATCTATAAGTAGTGCCGTCGCTGACCGTATTTTTACAGAGTCAACAATGAAACGTATCTCATGCGCAGTTACACAGCCACCTCGAGCGTCACTTTCGCTCAACAACCACGGCTATCTCGATGCGTAGTCTAATTCTGTTATTAGCTATTACAGTTGAAATTAAAATAATGTAACTCACAAATTAATACTCCCCCGGTCTCCAGCAATAATTATAAGTTAATATACCGTTATAATTTTTCCTCTCTCTCTCTAACAAAACTCTTATAGTAAATAATTTTACACTAACTATTCCGTAATGTTCATTCACAAATCACGCCATTATGACGCGCACTTTACTCTAACAATGCGGAGAGGGGGGGGGGTCAGAACTTCTAACGTGGTTAATGGCCGCCAGTAATTTCTATTACAATTATTCTAATTATTCCAAAACTCTCTAATAAATTGAAAATTAAATCTTTACTGTACGGGATACAAAGAAATGTTTGTAAAAATACGTTGCAGTCTATTAAAGTGAAATGAAGTTTAAAAAGTTTAAATGTTTAGAGACTAATGCTGCGTTTATTAATTTAATCACTTACCTCGCATGTTGGTGACGTTCTTGCAGTCTGTACCAACCCCACACCTGACACCAGATGTGATCTGCCGCCGACCTGTAGTTTGCCCAGAGGGAGACAAAAGAAGGGATCTTCGTTCTTGAGTTCGCGGCGAGGAAAGGTCGAACTTTAGAAATAAAACAGCGAAGTCGGAATTAAATCTTACTTGTTTAATTTCGAACGTTTGTGATTAGAGATTTAGATTAAGATAACAAAAGATTAAAACTAATTGAATTAAAAATTAACACATGATTGAAAATTTAGAATTTGGCTCTAGAACAATAGAGTTAGAGAATTGTAGAGAGAGGAGCCGAATTATGATCTACCGCATCCCGAACCAATTTTACGACTCCCTGCTCTAAGATCGCCTCCAGTGATGCCCCTTCCCTTCTCTCTTGGCCCCCGACCAATCAGAGCGCCAGTTCTTCCCTGGTGGTTGTCCATCAGGTGCTGCCGCCAACGATTCACCCAGTAATTAACAAAACTACATGGTACTTTGGACGGCTCGAGGCCTGCGTTGAACACAGCTCTTCGCTGATGTCAGCGGATTCCTTACACGTGTCTGCGGCAACACCAGGTCGTTAGCTTTAGTTTAATGCACCTGCAGGCTGTGGAAAATTCCCTGTCCCCTTCCTCTGAAGTCGGCTCAGCGCCTATATTTCGCTATATTATTCCGGATGGCACTTAATGTGTACGGTGGCATTATTACACCTTGTGGAGGTCTTGACTTCCATTCTAAATAGAGATTAGAAGTAGTCACTAAATTAATGTTATGTAAATTTTCGCAGAATTCTCAGTTTGATATTAGTTTAAATTAATTTATTTGTTGAAGCTTTGGGGCGTTAACACCGAGGTGTCACATCAACACCATTGTTGTACAGAGAGAGTCTGGAAGCCTTTGAATAGAAATTAATAGAATCCTGAAGGGTAGGAAATATCGTTTATTTCCCCCGGACTTTTTTATACTTACTTTTATTGTAGAAGATGCTCTTCTAGAATCTGTTTTTTATATTCTACTGTTTTACAACCTGTTTTATTCGACTGTTTTATAGCTCATGGTATTTTATTTTACGTAAAGATGAACAGTAACTATAAAAGAGATGCTCATATCATTAATCTTGGTACCTAACGTTCTCTGAGTCTTATGGCAATGCCTAACGCAATAACATTTGATGCTAATGGTATCTTCATAAGGCTCACGAGTATGTGATTACAAAATCATGTATGTTTGTCCAAATCGGGTTTTTATCGAAATTTTTAATTAAAATAAATATTAAAAAAGTATATATTTTTACATTGTTTTAAGTTTGTCTTTGTCGAAGGAAGAAAGAAGGATTGTAAAGGAAACATAATTTCCCGGACATTAGATATTGTTTTGTGTAGAAATCAGTAATACTAGTCTGTAATATAATGTCTTCCTCATGTGAATAATTAACTTAACACATAACTACAATCCAGGTTAAAATAAGCAAACCACACAAGAGAGCTGTATAATCCTAAGTCAGGATCACACCAACCACGTTGTGTGATAACTATATGGACACTATCTCTAAAACATAAATTAACTTAAATAAACAAATAGCCTACCAATTAATAACGCTGAACTAAAAAAATCGGAAATCAATAGGGCTGCACTGACTTAATAATTACTATGAACTGAAGTATAATGTTAGATATAAATAGTATAAAATATACTAAAGTAAATAAAAATTCAATAAATAAAATTAATTGATTGTAATGTTTGTACAGTATACAACATAGATCACAAAGTACATTACACCTAAAGTTGTTCTAGATGTTGCTCAATATAAAGATTGAAGTAATTATTCAAATTAAAGGACATTCATTTATAAAGTCAAAGTAAAACAGTTGAGTAGCAAAATTGAAATACGTTCTTACCGGAGTTTGAGGAGTGATAAATAATAAATTATTCTGTTACCATTAATTCACTTAACCAGCTGACTGACATAAAAGTAAAATCTACTAATAATATCTTGACATAATATTACAATTTTACTCTGTACCATAGACTTTAGTGCTGAAAAAATCTCTTTGTCCAAAGAATAAACATACTCCTGCTAATTAAAGTTTTGTGTGATTATTTATCTCTCAATTACATATATATGGCAAATAACACAGATATTCACACAAATTACAGATTTATTTATGTGAATAGGGTGGGTAAATGGATTAAAAACAGGAATGACACGGAAGCAGCATAACAGGTACTTAATTTTAATCGATACTAATTGATATGTTTAAGGTTGGAAATTATTGCCAGTTATTCAATGGCAAAATCAGAATAAATGATAATTTATGTTGCTGCATGCATAGTTTTGGAGAATGTTGCTTAAACTTCCTATTTCGGTGAGGCATATAAAATACTGGCCAAAACAACGTAGTAGTATCTCTGAAATAACATTTATGTAGTTATCGATTACGGAAACGCACACTCAGTTATGGATAACTATGTCAAAAAGATATTTCTACTTAAGAAGTTGCCTCGACAAAGTATGGTTGGATATTTACGTCAGGTGGTAATACATGTATATGGGAGTGTGAAGAAAGTTTGATTCTTTATACGTATGTTTGTCAAGTCACCCACAAACATGTTGCATAAAATAACATTTTGCATTACCTTAGGGATGTGGAACGTTAGAACTTTCAACACTTTAACTGTCAACCAGAATTGTTATTACTTCTCCCCTCTAATCTCCCAAAGCTTACAAAATTTAGTCTTGCATTTGAGAGAAATAACTAGCCTCCTGAACTCTAGTTTTAATATGGTGGTTACAACCGTTATTAAAACTTACTGAAGCTAAGATTCTTTATTATACCTATTCCGAACACTATTAACAATTAAAAGGTGCTAGTATACCTTAGAAGAGAGATCGAGAGATAAGTAGAAAACAATGTTTTACCATTTCAAATCAACTGTTATAAACTTATTACTTTTAAAAACTAAGAGGGTTTAATAAAAGTTTTGAAATTTATTTATATTCCCTAAACAACGTTAAATAAATTAATCAATATTCACATTCAAATGTAAATTTTGAATCTCAAACTTGAGTCCTACTAATTTATATAATATTACAGTCTTTAAGAAGGCAATATTCTCTAATTATCAAATAGTATAATTTTGTATTTCGACTACGAATTAAAAACAATATTGGTGGATATGCAGTAGTTTCTTCAGAATTAGTTTTTGTTTCATACAAACTCATTACGATAAGATTTAAAGAGTTAAAATATACATTGTAAATGAACCTTTAAACTGACGAAGATTGGAGTAGATTAAGTGTTTTAATGATGTTGGAGAGAATTAATGTAGGAAAATGTGAAAGATTTCACTCATTGAGACACACCAGATTGAACATAACGTAGGCTTATATTAGTAAATGCAAAATGAAAATTTTATTGTTGACATACATTTACGAGCAATATCAGCCATTCTTATGGTATATTACAAAATATGTAAATAATAATCAAGATTGTATCAGTTTTCTACTTGTTTATAACAATTATTTGACTTTATTAAGTATAAAATACTGTAAAAAAATTTCTCTTGTAATATTTATAGTAAAAGATGGTATATTATGTGCTACTAACTTTATTTCTTCTTCAATTCAATGCAAACGTTATCAATTTTTTTCATAAAAGTGAATTTTATTCTAACAGCCCGACTATAATGCACTTAAAACCAAGTGATTGTGCAATAATAAGAATATAGTAAAATAATCAGTATTATTTTATTGGAATTGGATGCACATAATTATACATTCACTGAGCGAAATTATCTGTGTAGTAAACTACGGTATGAAAAATAGTAAATAATAGTAATAATATTAAGATGCAAATAACACCATAGTATATTACAAGGTTATAAGTTATACAATTAACCCTTCAAAATTAATAACATAGACCTCCCGGCATCGACACTAATAGAAGCATCAGCTACCAGTCTCGTCTTAATTAGTAAGAGTAATATCGATAATACTGTGATGACTTTTTAATGTTTTGCCTGTTTACATGTATTAAAACATTTCCGAATCCAAAACGTGATAAAATTTTTAAAGAGTATAATAGAATTTTGCAGCATAATTGAAGTCATGATTTCAAGATAAAAAGTGCATTTCTCGATAACAGTTTGAGCTATAAAACTAAGTTGGATATTTTTAGTTTTAATGATTTCACCGTAGAATAAAATCATCTGACTGATAAAACAGAGCAGAAGTTGAATAGTATATAAAATAATAAATAATATATGTATTAAAAGGCAATAAACAAATAATTAACAGTAAAAAGAAGTACGTTAGATTCCCGGTAGTAAAACTGTTTTCAGGAACATCTGATTCCATACAGACTGCAAACTACGAGTATATCATTCGCTTCTCAAACGAGTGAATTTATGTGTGGCGACTGTTTATCTAGCAAACACATAAACTTCTAAGTGGGACTAACAAGGTTAATAAATGGGAACACAGGGTCTCCATTAACTTTAACGGTATGACATTACTTGGACATGTAAAGTAACTCTACCTAGTGTATGTCTCCATAAACGCTGCTAACTTACGAGCAACTTCATAATAGTAAAACATGTTTAGCAAGTAATCGGAAAAGTACAGATGCTGCTTGTTATAGTAATAAGTCATTTTACAGTAATAATGAAGTTTACAAAAAATAAAAGGACAAGACGTGTACAGGTAACGAACATCGTAATTTATTGGATCAACGTAAATAATATTTTTAAAGTTTTATTTAATGTCAGGACACACTTAGGTTAAATTTGTCAGTAATAGATTTGGCATCAACACCACTACCGCTTTATGTTTATTTTGTCTTCGACTCGTAAGAATCATTCTAAGGTTATCAAATATGTAGAGTTTGAGAGCATTTTCAACCTTTACTGTTGGATATATGACAAAAAGTGACAAAACCTAAGTTTGTGTAGAAAACCTAATTTCTTCAACGATGCGATCAGCTTGGGATTTCTTCCTGTTTGAGCTAAAATCCCTGATTTCACCGGGATATGGGCTTATACATGTAAGAGTAGAATGTAACTGTGCAGTTTAAATTGTTTGAGGTTTAATAAATGGTTAGAATGTACTTGGTTATTTCTATACAAACAAACACAAGGTGGAGTACAGACATAGTTCACACAATAATTCTCCCAAATTAAATTTAAACGAAGGTCAGAGGGAATAAAAGCCATATCTTGTCATAAGGGTGGGAAGGAGTATGTGCAAGACAACAAGGGGAGTCTGTTTAAGTCCGTCCGAAGACGCCAAGTCAGTGGGAGTGAATTTGAAGTGAGGCCACTCTGATGACGGTAGTTAGTGCCTCCCAGATCGTTCACCAGAGAGGATGGTCCACCGGAGATGATGGTCCACCGGAGAGAATGGTCCACCGAAGAGGATGGTCCACCAGAGGAGATGGTCCACCAGATAGGATGGGCCACCAGAGGAGATTTTCCAAACAGAGAGGAAGGTCCACCAGAGGGGACGGTCCACCAGAGGGGACGGTCCACCAGAGGGGACGGTCCACCAGAGAGGATGGACCACCAGAGTAGATGGTCCACCAGAGGGGATAGTCCACCAGATTTGTTTATCCACCAAAGAGAATAGTCCACCAGAGAAGATGGTCCACCAGAGGATGGTCCACTAGAGGGGATGGTCCACCTGTGGAGAGGGGGAATGCTGCGAGATTCACAGTCAGCTAATTTGTGTAGCGTAATTACTAACCAACTGAACTGAGAGATGGGCTGCACACAGTTCTAGTCTTAGCAACGTAAAACACTTAAGAAGGGCAACACGAGTTTCCAATCTGAGACAAGGGCTCACAGATTATACATCATATATCTTTGTGTAGCTATCTATAGCTCATTGAAAATTATATACAAGACTATAAATGTAAAATAAATCAGTCTTAACGTGACATATTAATTTATAATATGATGGAAAAAAATTATAAATATTATACACTGTTTCTTCCAGTATATATCATGAATGATATTATTTGTTGACTTCAAATTTTATATTCATCATATGTTACGCAATTTATACTGAGGTAAACTCCACATTAGTCATAGGAAATAAATATTTTGGACTATTTCAAATTACTAACATATAGTTGCTAACAATATTAAATGTTTTAATGTGTAAGGTATATTAAGCTATTACGATTATGATGAAATTTAAAAGTAAATAAACTCCTTGTATAACCAACTGCGCTAATCTATTGCCATTAACAAAGTACCAGTTAAATATTAGAATAATTTATGTATAACCTGGGAAAAATTAATGGGTAACAATTCACACAGTATGGTACAATAGGTTTTTGTTCTCAAATCACATTTTGATGTTGGTAAGAAGTATTAAGTGTATTTTAAAAGTAATTTTTGCAAAGCAGAGCATTACTTCAAATAAAAATAAATGTTTCCGAAAAAAAACATAAAAACACACAAAGTGTGTAAAAAGTGTATTTTTATTTGTTTGAAAATAGTATTTTTATGTAAGTAAATGACCGTATTAAATTTTCTCGGTTCAGCAGAATGTTAAAAATAAAATATGTTGTTACAATTTTTTATTTTATATTAAGATATAAATTAAATATCTAACCATACTTTAAAAATCGATACTAACATTTTATGCAATATGATCGCTTTAATTTATTCATAATAGTTTTGATTAAGGAGACGACTGGAAAAGGTGACTAGTAAAGTTCGAAAGCAACAAATTATTTAATCTGAGAAACGTCGTAAAAAAATTTAGATGAGCGTTGTTTAACTAATATTTCATACCCATTTCAACACGTTGACTGCTACAGATGACCAAGTACGTTTGCTGTCTTATAAAAAATAGTTATCGACCCAGAGTAAAGGCACAGACGATAAACTGAGTCAGACAACAGTTATTTATTTCTCAATTTATAATATATCTGTTAATGTATATTATTCAATTAATTGATTAGTTTTTTCCTTTTACTAATTGAAACCATTATGTGACATAGGAAATATAATATGCAGGATGAAAATTAAATGAGGCTACGTGATGCGCAGTATGGCGAGTGATGTTCCAGGAACCGGATATGTAGGTCGGGGCATTTTCATTAAAATTCTATTCTTTATTAAACTGTGCAATTGAAAATGTTCACATAATATTACAGTTGGCAATTTAATTATAACACTGCAAGGAGACAATAGTTTAACGTTTTTCCACATAATATAGCTTGTATATTTTTTTTTATAGTAGCAATGGCGCAGTGTAGCGGATACGAAAGTTATATCATGATAAACGATTCAAGTAACGTCAAGCGTGGCTTATTTTTACTGCACTGTTTGCCATATAAGCCTTGAGACCGTAGTAGAGGGAGTTTATAACCATGAAATTGTTACAATATAGTCACATCACAGGGGTATAGAGTAAATGGTAAAATCTTTAACTAACTGTTTAGCGCAATTACTAACCAACTGAGCTGAGTGATGGGCAGATCACGTTTCCAGTCGGGGAGCTTAAAACACTTAAGAGGGGAAACATTAGTTTCCAATCAGCCCAGACCAATCAGAGACAAGGACTCACAGATTATATATAAAAACATCATCTGTCTCTATTGTTGATGTTCTCATGGAAATATTTCACATTATATTACAGATGGAAATGTAATTATAACACTGTAACGAGACAATAATTTAACGTTTGCCCATATTAAATGAAAGAAAGTTTATTTCCGTTACAATTACAATACTATTACAATTAGTAGTAATATAAGAATTGGTAATTAATATATGAGCAATAAATAACTAAAAGAATTATACGTAGCGTTTGGAAATAAGCCTACGTGGCCAAGCAGCCTGTGCGTAGGATAGAGTCGTATTATTAATAAATAGTATGTATATACAAAACTAATCTCCAAGGAATGTAGTACTGGTATATCTCTTTTAAATAAAAATGTTCATGGCCATTAGTGTATTCCAGTACCTGTCTACACGTTTTTTTTTTTCAAGTTTACTGCCGAAGGTGGATGCGATGGGGGAGATAAATGTAGTATTCAGTAACGTCTTCTGTAGCAGTTAGTCGTACGTAAACAAACCATAACCATGAGCAAGCAGTTGGTGCAAGAAATGGCCATGACCGCCCCACACTCAGACAGCAACAAGGTCTCATCCTCCACAAGTCATGCAGTAGAAACTTTTTAACTTTGTGTTTGAATATTTCAATAGAAAAAGGTTCGAATAAAGAAAAATTAAATTTGTTACATATATTTATAAATAAGGTCAGAGATATATAAAAAGATTTAGTATTTGAATATGACTTAATTGCATAACAGAGATCCCCACTCTATTAGAGTGCCTAATATTATAAGAATGTGACATTAAAGAGAAAAATTGATTATATGTTTGTTAATATACTTTTTATATACAACTGGCATAAGGAAAGAATTGATGTTTCATGAAAAGATTGTAAGTCGGATAGCTCTTACTTTTCCTAAAACCCTGTTTTACAATAATTTTCTGAATAAAATAAGAGGTTCAAGGACCGATTTTCCGATCTCCTACCCATGCAATGTTTCCAAATGATAATGGAGACTGTACGTAAGCAAAATACGCAGTTTTAATTTTTTTGTCATTTAAAATATCACTTAATATAATATTGCTGTTATGTTATATCTTCTACTGACAATAACGCAGTGTAGGTTATCGCAAGATAAACGAATTAAGCAACGGCAAACGTGGCTGCTTATTGGATGGGTGAACCGCTATAAGCAATCCGCCTGCCCAGCCATTAGTTGTGGTTTGAGATAAGCCTTTAAGCCGTTGGTCCCCAGGTAAAATGTCCAAGAGGATTTCAGGACTAACGTCCCCTTGTTAAATAATTTTACTGATTATTTGGACTGATACAGTAACATGATGTACGTAATAAATGACAACTTTTACTTTTTTTTCTGATTCACTGAGAATTTTTTTCCTTTTCACAAAGAACTGTAAAATTTGCGTATTGCTTTGCCACTTGCAAATAATTCATAGTAATGTTTGATCTTTTATGAATTGCAAGAACAAAATTATGGCAGTGAAATGCCTTGGAATTGTTTTGAAAGTTCTGTTTATTGGAATAAAAATCTATTAGATACTTTCCTATTCATCCCTTGTCAACGTAACCGGCTGCTGATCTACACAATAGTGTATTTCGTTCCATTACTTTTTTTTTTAACTAAACAAACGAGAACTTTCGATTGTAAAATGTGCTCATCTGTCCCATCACTAATCTATTTATGTAGTAGTATATTTGTATTCCAAAAAATGTAAAAATTAAAATACATCTTAAATTGATTTTGGTTAAGATTAAAATAAACAAAATATAATGTTGATAGTAATTAATATCAAAATAAACAAAAGTAGTGGACAAACCAGTTTTGTCGTTATTGTGGGTTAATATTAAATTGTTTTTTTAATCATTCAAGAATAAATCATAACTATTTAAGCCATAAGCTGGAAAAGTTTTCCTTCAAAGTAATAAATATTATAAGCACCAGTGCTCTCAGAACTTTCTGTCCTGATTAAATCGCTTTTCTTTGACAATTCTGGGGTGTTTAGTACCATGAGATAAGTTTTAGAATAAAAATAAATGGAATTGATAAGAAAATTAATATTTCCTTCTCTATTTGTTTTTAGGAATGCTGATACTACAAAATGTATTAAAACTCCAATAGTAGATTCATAAAATTTAAAAGGGAAAAAATTAATATCTATTCACTTTCAGCTTTGCACATACTACAAAACTTTAAAACATCCAATATTAAAATGAGAATTATATAATATTCGAAAGAAGTTTAATATGTCTTTATATATTTCATGTCAAGCATATATATAATGCACATATTTATAGACTTTTTTAACTATGCCGTATTTTATAAATTGTGGGTTTTCTGTAAATTTGAATCTTTTCGTCATCAATTCACTCTAAACTCCTGCATAATTAAAAGCCCAGTTTATACATTGTTATCAGACGAGATCACTCCTGACAAATTTTCCCGGCTTGTCGACAGCATAAACCTAACGACGTCATCACTTAGTTACATAGTCCAAAAATGGATTGCTTTATTGATGGAAGCAAATTTCTCGCACAGCTTATATGGTAAAAATATAATTTCCTCTGTTCAAACATCCATGAGGATACGTAATAGATCCGACGTAACAACTTCAAATCATAAATAAAATGTAGTTGCCTTGTTGATTATTTTGGTAACTCCGTCTCCATCGCCTTTAGGAAGATAAGTTTTGCAATATTGGATAAAATAAAAGTGCTTATACTTTTTTAAACCACTTGCACGTTGCACTAATATCAAGGATCTGGTACTCGTCCGAGCTTTTGAATTAAGTTATCATGGGTATATAAGTTATGTCTACAAACACGCTAACCCAGCACCTATTTCATTACCAGAACCAGCCGTCACTCATTTTCCATTCATAATCTGATTATCTTGTTACATCCCTCCCTTTCTATAAGAGTTTTCGCCAAGTTGGACAGATTTATAAGCTTTAAAACATACAGAACTGCATCATTCGGTTACTTACCTAGTCATTTGGACATTTGTAGTAACAGATATAATACATTCGAGAGAAGACTTTCAAACTTTTTAATTTTTAAGACTCGCTGCCACACTAATATTAGTTATCCTTCTATTACCGTAGTTCATCACTTTTATCGTTTCTGTTATTCTACTTTTATTGTCGTTATTTATAGTATTTCTTTTCTTATGTTGTTATTATGCTGTGCAGGATTATTGATAGATCTATCTTGGTCATACTCTATACCGATGCTGTTGAATTACTGCATGTCTACCTATACTTGTTTTATAATAATATTTGTCATAATAGCTTTTCACTTTAGGTTTTAATTTAATTTAAATATTTGAATTTTCTATTATGTATTGGTTTTTGACCGTTGAAAAAAAATCAATAAATAATTTTACCTAATAGATTTCTTTAGCCTCAAATTATATTTTTAGGTCAAGGTTTTAGTAATGAGAAACAGATCGTTTCAAGAATTTTCCATCGTCTGTAAATTGTTTTGCGTCGGAGAAATGGAAGTTGTATTTAAGTGACGTTATTTATATCCTGGTAGTAACCAAGAAATATTAAGCGTAACGAAGGGTGAGATCGATAAATCGTGTTTCACCACACCCAACACGAGAGTAAACATGTCAGAATCATCCCGCTATCTACTTTGGTGTCGTTGTGTACAAATTGTGTTGCGAAAACTTTCTTCCACTTTCTACAGACATAAAACACTTTGCAAAGTCAATGTGCCAGTTGAATTGTATGAAATCTTAAACTGAGTAAACATGAAGATTCTGTTTACTACCAAATATGCATGTTGTATCTCTTTATATAAATACAGATAAATCAATACTTAACATAAAGAATAATAAAGGAATTGAAATTATGTAAGATACCACAGTTGGGCAAACATATGGAAGGACTTTACATTTAAGTTTAGAACCTAGAAGGAAAACGAGCTGTTAGTTGGAACAAGAGACATTTACTTACTATTTTTCAAGTTTATAAGACCTTTCATTCAAAAGTTATCGCACAGACGGGCAAAAGAAATGACGGAACAGGACACACTGACGGACAGACGAACTGACGGACAGACGAAACTGATGGACAGACGAACTGATGGACAGACGAACTAATGGACAGACGAACTGGCGGACAGACGAACTAATGGACAGACGAACTGGCGGACAGACGAACTTATGGACAGACGAACTGATGGACAGACGAACTGACGGACAGACGAACTGACGGGACAGACGAACTGCCCTTTAACGTTTGGACATTTGCGTAATAATATATGTTACATTTAACGTATCAACTTATATTGTTCTAAAAGCTATTGTAAACCTAATTTAAAATATAATTTTGTTTGAATATGATAAATACAAGTTGGTTTTTACATATATTGTTCTAAAATATAACGTAAAACATCAGATACATAACTTATATAATCTTCAATACAAGTGATTTAGATTATTTTGTGAAAATGCTGTTCGTTGCTCAAATATGTTTATTCAATATAAATTATAATATCTGAGCAGCTATATTTTGTTAAACACTTGTAACAGTTAATTCTAAAACTAATATAATTAATAATAATTAATATAATTTGTTATATTTTCTATAAAGTTTAGGTAAAATCCACAAATCATAAATTTTAATGGTGAGGATATGACAGAAAACAGAAATAACAGGAATATTTCATCAATTCATTTATCCGTCACACATGTAAATGCCGAATTCTTCTAAGCTCTTCGTCTCTCCATTTTGCAACAACGTGATTTGCATTTCTCATCTAGAATCTTAATTAGTATGTATATTAAATCAGTTATGTTTTGCTATAAAGAGAGATAACGTATTATTAAAACCTTATTAAATATGTAGTTTGAAAATTACGAAATGATAGAGATCTAACATTATAAATTGTGTTAAGTGTGTTTAGTGTCGGTTTGAACAAGTTTTTATTTGGACTTAGATAATTTTGATATTAAAGAGAAATGGCATAGAAGCTTATAAATAAAACTGAATTTTAGCAGAACTTTAGCGATTAATCCTAAATCAAATAATAATGGCCTATTGCACAGACAGACGAACAACGAAAAAGAAAAATTAAGATACTGTTAATTTGCAAGCAAACTGTAATTTTAGTTTGAATTTTGAGTTTGGGTATATATTTTACTGTTAAAAATAATATTATAGTCACGGAAAATACCATTGTGTAACATAAATAAATTTAAATAAAAATATGTATTTTATTGGTGGGGCGTTCAATGAAACTTCTCCAGTTAGTTACTACTGTCTGTAGGCACGGCTACTAACGAAGGAGTTGATATTGAGAGGTTATATTTGGGCCGAAAATATCCCATGGATCCATACATGTGAATTTAAAATTTTATCATAGTATTGGTTGATTTGGAGTCTAAAGTTTTGTCTATCAAAAGTGATTCTGATTATATTGGTTGAGCGTATAACAATTTTTGCAGCTTAAGCCACACGGAATAAGCTTAATAGTACATCTAGAATATTGCGAAGATTAATCAAATAACTTTTTTAGGAATTATTAAACATCTGCCTTCTTTGATACGTTAAGTTTAATTTTAAAATTCTTCTATGTTAAACAAATAAATGTTACATATAAATGTTAATTATAATTTAAGGACATTTTATTTTTAATTATTTATAATTGAAGAAAATTATTCGATTTTAATTTTAATAATTTTTCTCAAACTATTATTTATATACATATCTATTTACTACTCATATACATAAGGTAAGAATTTCACAATTGTAGCTTCAGTAGTTTTATATTAATATGCATACAACATTTAACTTCGAGTATCAAACCGTTTTTCCATTTTTGCTATATTGAGGGAAGAACTGTATATTTTAAAGTCCCTTAATTTATTGAACCACACTAATACCTTAAAATTGCGATAAACATGTCTGAAGTGTAATATTTAATTAAATATAATATTTGTGAACGGCGTAGCCGTAAAACATAAAGTAAATGTACAAATTCATTTGGAAAAGGGTATGAATGGAACCAGATAGTACCAAATACGTGTAATAAAATTTAAAAATTATTTACATCAAAATTTAAAATAGTGATTATGTGTATGAGTATGATCGAGTACTTAAAAATAAATATTTATTAATATAATAAGATACTCATTTCTAATTATTTACATTTCAATGTTATATACCGTCTAAAAAATGAGCCAAAACAGGGAAAAACTATATTTTTTAAAAGATATTATATATTTTAAACCATCTTAGTTTTAATAAATTGATTTCAATATAAAATTTTATATAAAATACTAAGATATAGACTATGATTATGTTTAAAGATCAAATGAGATTTAATAACAACTGGTTCTTTAATTTTACACAGGTCTAACAAAAAATATATATACAACTACAGAATACAAATATTTATAAAAGTATTGAATTTCAATCATATTTTAGCATTGTACAAAATAGATAACGACTGAAATAGTACAGAGTAAACAGTACGCTTTAGAATAAAGCTTACGTGGCTTGCCAATAAAACAGAAAAGGCTTTTAGTTTTATCAACATAGTGAGAGGAAGCACGCACTCTACTTTAAGTAGGAATACAGAGAAAATTGGAATAGGGATGGAATCTCGTAAGATAGAAGATTCCGAAACTTTACGATACTGAAATATACGGAACTTGTCTCCTTGACATTTCTGTGACTCTTCAACTAGAAAATGGCGTTTTACAGTTTGCAAGTTTGTCATTCCGAAACTTTTAAACCGTAATTCTCGCAGAGTATAATTTTTTTTAAATATTATTTTAGCGTAAGTTAAGTGATAAGAATAATTAGGAAATTTGTATTTGGTCTGAGCGAAAGCGAAGCCTATCACTCAGGTGGATGAGACAATTTCATTTTTGTTTTATCAGTCCACCTGTCCACATTACATCTCAAAATCGAACTGTGTTGTAGTCTTCAAACTTTCAATGAAAGTTTCACTACTATATGCAACACTAAGTTTGATGATGGTTACTACATTATATTTGGTGTGAGAGGTGGAAAATATTACTCAGCGGTCTCATTGATAAATATAATAGCATAGAAATAAAATTAGTAAAATCAAGGATTATGAAATTTATAAAACAAACTGAATACAATTATATACCTTAAACGTGTAATGCAATGAGTTCAGCTTTAGATTTAAAATTTGTCATGCAACATCAGCGAAGCTTTTTACTAGACAAGTAGTTTGACGTACTCTAATTCGTAATTAAAATATTACCATTTTCAGATCTAGTAAAAAATTATATTTCACCATACTAGCACACATAGATATATCCGAAAATAAATAACTAAAACCCTTAGTTCTTATAGTTACGTTAGAATACGTACTTTGTCATTCCAAAACATGATACATTTAACCTCAATTAAAAACAACAATTAACAAGCAATATTAATTCTTATTATAAGAATCCTTTTAACTGTAGAGCAGGGAACAACTAAAGTTCTGTGCACACTGATGCAGATGAAGTCTCGGGAAGCTTTACTAAATCTGTACAAACTGTCAAAGCGAGAACAAAGCGGCTGTCAAAGTTTACAACAGAGAACTACAGCAATCGCCAATTTTCAGCCAAGTGCCCGGGCCTATTACAGTTAAAACATAACTTTGAGTTTTGTACAGTACCTATTTTAGTCTCAACATGTAGTGGATACATGTTGTCTAATTTAGGTTATTTAGCTACGGTCTTATTAGCATACATAAAATTCAAAACTCTTCTATACAATGTTACACACTCTAAACATCTGGTCAGGTAAGTGTAGTTCGCGTTCGCCCCAAAGCATTTAATTGATATTTGTAATTTTAATAATTTATTAATATTTAATTTGTACCGTTTTATTGTGAATTATTAACAGGAAATTAATTGAATTTTAATAATTGTTTGAGAGAGTTGTATCTAAATATTGTAAAGACTTGAAAGTTAAAGTACAACTAGTGGACCTAGTAGCTTGATTTTTATTTTGAATTTTGATTGAACTTAGAAGTGAACATTTTTATTTTAGTTATTTCCAAGTGGTATTTGATTTTTATTTAAAAACTTTATTATTTTATTTCAGAATTGAGCTCTGATTTTTAGTTTGATATATTTGATTGATATTTTTATTTCTTGCCAAAGGATCTTATAAATTAATAAACGGTTTGTCAATTCTTTGTGGAAAATAGAGTGATGAAAATTTTGAATAATTGTACTTATTAATTTGCCAGTTTAAAATAAATTCATTATCTGTATTTAGAGCTGCGATTTTTATTTTAGACAAACCAAATAATATTTAATAGTTAACAATTTAGTAATAAATTGTACTGAATATTCACTCGGTGTTTACTAATCAAAACATTTTATATCGTCTTGGATGTCTCATTGATGATTTAAATCTTAATATTCTGGAATATTAATGTCTACAATCCAAGTCGCTATAGTTGATATACTTGTCCTTGCACTAACTTCACAGTTTTGAAATATAAATATATCCTGGCTACTGCGGTAACGAGTCAATGTTTGGAGATTATTTAGATGAAAGCTATGTAGCCCAAACAATATAAAAACATTTATGAAACCTAATAACACACATAACTTGTTATTTTCGTTACAGCTTAGATTGACTGTATAAAGGTAAGTGTGAGTTTCAAATTTTGTTCTTATATTCTTATTCCACACTTTCCTGAAACATGTGAATTCCAAGACAGCATTAAAAATAGAAAATTTTTAATTGAATCTAGCACAGTTGAATTTGACATGGTACCAACTTAGGTTCATTCCAGCTCATATTAGTTAATTTGCCTCATATAATAGTAGCTTATATCAAACTACCTTATATAAAGAATAATATGATACGTATAATTACGTATTATGTTGTAACATTGAAGTTTAATGTGTTGTTATCTAGTATACTAGGATATTACTCGTAGATCTCCTGTATCAAAGCCAGGCCATACGCCTAAAGCTAAATCAAAGCAAACTACTTAATTTAGTTTAGTCGGTAATTGCTCAAGGAAGAGCTCAAACAAAGGAATCTATTTGCGTCGTGACCACTAACCACACTATAGGCCTAAACTTCAGTTCCGGTCCAATTTACAATTCTAATGGTTTCATCGACTAATAAAAGTACAGGCATGTTGATCAATTAATTTGTTAAAGAAGAGTCCCTGATCATTTGGGCTAATTTTAATTATTTGGAGTTCCAACAATTTTCTAATTTCTCTATTACTGTAGAAGGCATTATTACTAGAAGAAGAATTTTTGTAAAAATGTTTTAATATTGTTTTAACTCGTAAGTTAGAATCATTTATGGAGACATTCACTAGGTAGAGCTACTTTTACATGTCCAAGTAATGTCATACACGTTAAAGGTAATGGAGACGCTGTGTTCCCATTTAATAGCCTTGTTAGTCCCACTTACAAGTTTATGTGTTTGCTGGATAAACAGTCGCCACACATAAATTCACTCGTTTGAGAAGCGAATGATAACCTAGCTTTTAGAATGTGTTCAATCTGATGCATTATTCCTAAAAACAGTTTTACTAACGGGAATCTACCTTAGCTCCCATGGTTACTTATTTCTTAGTATGTTTAATTTTTATTATAAATGTAATTGTGTAGAGTGTGTCCCGAAACTCTCTGGACAAAGATATACCACGTTTATGATAAACATATTTCACCATATGCACATGGGTCTCCAATGCTTGGTATCCATCTGTATGTGTTTTTTTTTAATTTAATACCTCAGAAAACTAATAAATTTACTATACCAAACTTAGCTCAAATATTTGTGATAACAAGGGCAGTTACTAAAACAATATTATTAAATTATCTTTAATATTTAAAAAAAGAACTTTAAACTTAGAATCTCTTAAAAACCAACAGTTTTTCTTAAGAACTACATGAATAACAGTTCTTATAGGATATAATCACAAATCTAATGACACCAAAACTATTTAAGATTTACTGTGACAATACATGGTCTACATTGAGAGCTACCGTTTATTCAGTTTTTGTATTGTCGGCAAGTTTATTCATATTTTTTTATTCGCTGAGAACCTCAATTTGGTGCATGCCTATATATATTAATATATATATATTAATATAATATAGATTTTTATTTTATTTGTTGTGTTTCTTGTTTCTTGTTTTCTTCATTTATATTATGCTTCCTGAAGATGTGGGTATTAAATCCCACGAAAATATATAGAAGCCTTGTACTCTTCGTTTTTCATTTCAATAAGTGAAATAGTATATATATATATATATATATATATATATATTATATATATATATATATATATATATAGGCATATAAGGTCATAGGCTACATATATATACTAATCTACTAAGAATATACTTAAATGTTTAAACATGTTTAAAGATATATTTTAATTCTAAATGTTATATTTAGATTTATTAAATGTTCCAACTTTATTACTCTCCAAGACTATTAATAATTAAGACAAAAGTGGAGAGAATGCAGCCCAATAATACGATTATGGTTTCTTTGCCAGAACGGCTGTGTACTTTTGAAGGCATTTTTCTGCATTTTATAACAATAATGCCTTAAAATACATCTTTGCATCTTAATATTACTTTTATAGTTTACAATGTTTTAGAATCTAGTATAAAGCACAAACAATGTTACTGTCAGGTTTCTGTAATTCGTTATTATCACAGAACATTTTAAATACCCATTTTAATAAAATAAAGTAATAAATATCTTTCTCATATATTAAATTACATAAATGTTTGGAAATGAGTTTATTTTTAGCATCTTTAAATATTTCGTTGCAAAGATACATTACAATATTTTATATGTGATTAAACACTGTATATATAGTTTAATGTTAACATAATGAGAAAGAAAATAAAATGATAAACCAAAGAAACCAAACTGCTTTGTCTCAGTGATTTTAACAATAGGTTAAGATTGTATACTTTACATTTAATTGACACACTTTTTTATCTGTATAGTGTTTTATGAAATAGATATTTTATTTCAAAATGTTTCGAAACAAAATAACGGCAATTAATTAAAAATAGTTGCTAGTACATTAAAAACTTTTTTTCACATGTGCTATTCTCTCCTAAGATAAATTTTAACATTTAAATTAGTATTAGTGTTCTGATTATAAATAACAAAGGTACTGAACAGTTTCAGTCATTTTTTATAACGGTTATAACTACCATATTAATACTAGAGTTCACGATGCCAATAATTTCTCTCAAATGCAAGAATTTACTCTTTAGAAAATTTGGGAGATAACAGGAGAGAAGTAATAAGAATTTTAGTTTACAGTTAAAGTGTTATGTATTGAAAATTCTAACGTTCCACGTCCATAATGCCTTGCAACTCGTTTGTGTATGACTTGACAAACATACGCATAAAGAAACAAACTGTTCTTGACACTGCTAAAAGAATGTATGATATATTATCACCTGATGCGAATAATCAACCACAGATTTCGAGGAAACTTCGTAGGAAGAAAGATATTTTCATCATAACTATCCATGACTAAGTGTGCGTTCCCGTAATCGATAACTACAAAATGTAATTTCAGATTTAAAATCACATTTTTTCAGCCAGTATTGTAGATGGCATCGCCGAAGTAGAATGTTACATTACGCGAAAATATCATATAACAATGTTCACAAAATCATAAATTACTTCTTATTCTAACTTTGACTTGTGCATAACTGGTATTTAAATCCAGTATCCCACACGTTGGCGTATAGATTTAAATTAGGTACTCAATTGCTATATTTGTGTTATGCCGGCATATAATCCTCTTACCCTCACTATTCATATAATTGAATCTGTTCCTGTTTCATTAAACTAGAAACAGAAATATAAAATGTTTCTACTTTAATCCTAACTCTATAGCCTGCCATAGGGCAGTTTTTTGTCATTTTCGGGGCTATTAACAGGCTGAATATATATATTATGGATATAGAAAAACAAAGATATAAAGCTTCTATATAATTCGTGGGATTTGATACCCACATCTTCAGGAAGCATAATATAAATATCAAGAATACAAGAAACACAACACTTTTTGTGCAATATATATGACTAAAAGCTAACAGAATTATTTAAGGATAAACAATTATACTAGAGCACTCTATGATTAAACATTAGTAGTTATTTCTACCAATAGAATCTTCTCTTGGAATGCATGTGATATGAAGATCAAAAGATTATTGCACAAAATAGTTATATTGTGATGTTGGAATTGACATTGCAAATCCCGAAATATAAAATGTTTCTAGTTTAATCCTAACTCATATGCCACATTGTGTTCAATATGTTGATGACTGTTTTAAACCAAAAAAATTTAAGAATGATAACAAATAATTATGAAAGGCACAAATAGAAGTTTTAAATTGAAACGAATTCAGGATAGAAAATTACTAGAATTACCCTTCCTGTTATTAAATTAAGCATACAAATAAACCGTACCGTAAGAAATATATTAAATATATAAAATTCATCATATTGAACTATCTTTTGTTCTTCTGGCAAATAAATTACACGTCTGTCACGAATGAGCATTTAAAGTAAAATATGCATATTTATGAATCTTGGATTATTTACCTTGATTTTAAATGAAATAAATACGAACAGGAATACAGAGGAACTATTTAAATTAATTTGACTTGCGGTAATAAAATTGTATTGATTAATACAAAGTAGTTAAGAAAAATATAAGGAAAAAGTATTAAAATATATGTTTGAATAAATAACGTAAGACTTTTAATTCATGTTAATAACTGGAAACAGCTGGAAAGCGGTACAAGACCACATCAGTAGTTACCAGACTCACAGTTATAAATTATTCATTAACCTTACCAGCTGACATACAGAAGAATAAACACCACAAACAACTACTGTACGGAATATTAAAACTTTAGTAACTATTTCAAACTGTGGCGCTGACCTCTCTGTGTAGAGAAGAAAACTATTCATGTTTCCTAATATTTGTGTCTTTCGTTTTGAATAATTATTCTATTTAAGTCAAAACTTAAAATATCAGTATATTTTTAAATACTTCTTTCATTACTTTTCCTGAGTTCCCCGAGTATCATGCTTACATTTATGGCCCCAAGCGGTTTAATTCTAAGTGCATACAGACCATGACGCGAAATAGGAAGAATTTACAAAGGACAAAGATGGCGGCTCACGTTACAAAATAGCGTTAGTAAAGGTTTCAAGGCTGAGCGTTATGAAGGAAATTATTCAAGATAAGACCATATTATTTATTGGAGGAGAGATTGTAATGACACATTTATATAAAGGCAGGATCGAACTTTACAATAATGCTTGTTTATGGAAATTGGCTAAGCGTTAGAAAAATATATCACTGAGAGGGTTATGCTACGGGTTTGAAATTTGGAAGAAACTTCATTTTTATATAGGCTCGATTGATGCCCCTTCAGTGGATATTTCTCATCTAGCCAGGATGACGTCACAGCCGATTGCTCTCAAATAGAGTTGGGGGATCAAGAGTTTGGCGATAGTTTAGTCCAGGTGGCAATTTAGATAACAAGATGAACCAAATTCTACCAGGATGTCATTGAAAATAACACCGTTGCCTCTACTTGTAGCAAAGACTGTTACGTAACACGTGGTCTAGCCTAGCATACCCCTACTTTATTATAAGTTGTGTTTACATTGTTTTATTGATAATGGTAAATTTAGCAATAGAATAGGATTGAGTTGCTTTTAATACAACCTAATTTTTAGTTCTTAAAAATGTGTTGGAATTCATATTATACTTGGATGAGAGAATAAACTACTGTACCAAAACATAAAATACTATCGTATTTTATATATTATATATTTACGCCAGTATACTTTAAGCAAGTTAACTTTATACCTCAGTAGTTAATATAATAATGTACACTTTACATTTTTGGGTTCGGTTTTAAGTATTAATAATAAACAAACACAAACTTGGCAAGTTGGTTTACTACAAAAAATTAAAATTTATACAATTATAAAGCTACAACCCTACCTGTTGTATATATACATATATCACGTGTGTGTGTGTGTGTGTGTGTGTGTGTGTGTGAGAGAGAGATTTTAAAGAATCATAAATTATCATCTCAAGTAAGGAGAACGCTTTGAATACAAGTATTCATTGAATCTTAATACAACAACTTGTCTATGTTTGTAACTCTCCATATATATTTTCTTGGAACCAAAAAATAAAATGTAATATGTTTAAATAAACGGTTGAAGTTTATTAATACATATTTTGATTAATAAAGGTACAATTAAAATCTACTTTTAAATCTCTTTTTTAATAAATTGAGAAAAGTCAGTATAACTCATAAATTAATAAACGGAAAACTAAATAAAATAAGAGGTATGATTTCAATATATCTAATATATTTTGCTTATTGTCGGTTTTCTTAGCCGTTTTCGTGAGACTTGTAATTGTTAAAAATTAACTGACAATATAGTTTAATTCAGTACTTCTTGTCACAGACTGCCGTAATTAAATTCAAATCTTCTCTCCGTTATATAAGTAATAAAATGTCTCTTTATGTATATTCAATATATTCTTTATGAAAATTTGTACTCTTTAATAGAAAGCATAATTAATATTAATTTCTAAATAGTTTACTAATGATTAACTAACTAAAATTATTCACTTTTAAACTATTGATTATAATTTACAAAATATTAACATATAAGAGAGTACAGTAAATTTAAGAGTACTCATTAAATAATGTAGGACAGTATGAAATAATCTCCAATAGTAATTATTTGTAACATTACCGCCTTATCAATACAATATCGTAACAATTCTTCCATCCGTTCAAAGTAGTTTCAATTTACTGGTTAACGATGTCCAAGCTGAAAAAATGTTCCTGTTCTTTATTATAGTAGATAAACACAAATAACTTTTAATCCCTTATTAATTCCTTCAATTTATAACCTATAATTTACCTTTCATCCATTTTACATAAGCATCAAACTTTGAAGAGTTTGAATTTCTGACATGATTTTAAGTTAAAATATGAGTCCTTCAGCAAGATGTAGTCATCGTAGGGTTTTTTAATAGAATATTGCAAGGGTATTAAGGAAATAATGCTACTGAACAATATTTAAAGATAAACCGCTAGATGTTATTCTAGTGGGAGGGAGGACAAAGGAGGACTTGACCGGAGGGTGTTATTATTATGATGATAGAATAAATTGTCAACGAGGATAAGGTGCCTAAGGAATTAATCCTTTAAGTGGAAAATAACATTCTACATACATTATATTAAATTATTAACACAGCTATAGAAAAGTGTTGAGATTCGTTTCGAATAAGGATATTAATAAGGACATAATTTTATTATGAAAAATGTTGCTATATTTTTTTTAACTGTAATTAGTTGAGTAGTTATTTATAAGAAATCTAAAGCATTTTTATATTTGTAGATATTGTATCCTTTGCATAAATGAAGTTTTAATTCTAATTCCAAGCCCGTACAGCAATTCGTTCTCGACATATTCCGTGTAATCGGCTAAAGCTCAGCCAAATTCATTAAAATGTCTGCTCAGTTTAGATATTTAGATTTACCCTTAACTCCACTAACGTTAGTTTGAAAATCTTTACTAAAAAACAGTTGATGCAAGAATCGGCCATCTTGGTTTGGAAAGTTTATCCCATTTCGTTATATGTGCAATTAGTAATAAAACACATTTTTATGACTCCTTTAATCACATATTTATTAATTAAAGTAATGAAATCAAAGGTAAATATTTAAACATAAATAAATTGTAATTAAATATCCTTAATTAAATAAAACATGAGGCATAAAAAGTTAATCGGCAAGAATAGTTTTATTTCACAAGACAGAGCGGTTTGGTCAGCGCTAAAGTTTGAGTAAAGTTTAATTACGCATTAAAAATATTTATTTAAAAACTTTTTTCTCTCGTAGTTGGAAAATAAAGCAAAATTTAATAACTTAACAGTAGAAAAACTACTGGTGTGGTCTTGAACCACTTGCTAGAATTATAATAATATATTTATGATGCTTAATTTAATTTAATACATTATAATACATGTCACGATATGTTAGCGTAATTGAACGCGGGTTTTACTGTAATCGTACTTGTTTACTTAAGAGTGTATATTGAACCGGTATGTATTAATATTTTGCTCGAATTAATACTAAGCAACGGTCTTATGTGTATTTTAAAACGCGGAATAGAGATCTTAATGTAATTCAATTTAATGTAATTTATATGGAATATAATAATCGCTAAACATTGAGCATTACTATCAGTTAGCTGCATAGCTGGATGACGGAGAGGAGAAATTCCTAGGATTCTGATCTTCCAGACTCATTTAAAAGTTGGCACTTTTCTTTTTATGACTTTCATAACTCATTTTTATCACCCTTTTTTATTTTTAACACCTAGAAATTATATTTTTAATAATCGTATTTGGTTCTAACACATATCAATATTAACTATTTACAGAAGAAAGCCCAACATTTAAGGTATTAAAATAATTCTCGTAGCAAACTGTCATGACCAGTTAGCTAGTGATTTTAGATGTTAAATGCAATAATCAGCAAATTACTCAGCAGCAGCTAAATAACATTTATAACTCAATTTATATATTTTACTGTAAGTGAGTTATGCTGCTCAGTAAGTCAAGTTGTTGTAGGAAAATAAACTATAAACTGCAATTTTCATCCTTGGTTCAATAAAGGAAACCCACAGTTTTACTATTTTTATAAATGTTTCACACGATCTATAAAATTTTTGTTATACCGGTTTGAAGTTTTTTAGGGCTGAGTTAAAATTGACGGTCTATTTTATTTAACGTAATATTCTGTTGTTTATGAATAATACAACAGACCTGTAAACTAAGCAAGATGGAACTATATGTTATGCTACATTTATGATTATTTATACGTAACAAACCGTATGGTAAAGGTTAATATTCAGTTTAAACCTTGAAAAAATTTCCTTGAGTATATTAACATTGACCATTCATTTTGCGTTCTAAAATGCAGGCTTTAATTATATAACAGGCAATTTCTTTCAGCTGT